>NC_090648.1:330512809-330777809 GCF_040937935.1 Hyperolius riggenbachi | reverse complement strand
CATGTACAATCTAGAAAGTGCTAAAATGCATATTATCGACTTTTGTCATCTTATGGCTAGTAAAATGCTGACTTGTATGTTTAAGTAATAACTTGATAGTTGTCTAACAGTTTGTTATGCATATCATATTGGCTCTCTTTGAATGAAGTTCCTTTTCTCTTAACCCAGCTCTTGTTTTTAAAGAGAAAGCTTCCACTTTTCCTCTCCTGACGTGTTGGCAGTTTAACGGCATCTTGTGCAGAATCCTCCTTGCAAATTTATGGCATTGCATTAGGGCCAGCACAGTCAATAAATTTAAAGTTTGACTTTCATCCGGGCCAGGTATTAAAATGTGCCTTGGAACCAAAACAGGTAAATGTTTTGGCCAAACATACATTTAGGGTTAGTGTGTTCTATAGGATGCTATGCACAGCAAATCCAAATGATCTATCTTTGTGGTTTGAGACCTTTTCACAGCCAGCTCATTAAATTTCAGACTTCTCACTCATAGGTAAACCGTAAAGTCGGAATGTCTCCCTGCTGCACAAAATGAACCAAATCCAAATAACATGTTAGTGGAAGCAAAATAGCTGGTCAGTAATGAATATAGCATGAAGTACTCTATTCTATTCCCAGTATCCTCCTGCAGCAGTCGTAAATGAATGAGGATTAAGGCTTTGCAAACAGGATGCAGTACACTCTAGCCACAGGTGGGTGGGCAGTAGTTTCTATTTCAGAAGCTTCATGTGTGATCTTATGGTCAGATTGTAATTCAACTCCATGGAATATATGCTGATCCCAAAGGCAGCCTCTGTATTGTTTCTGATTTATTAAACCTATTTTTTTGCAGGTCCATTGACCGTTCATTTGCTTTCCCTATGACACGATATCTAGCAGTCAGCCCACCTCTGAGTGAATTTAAATAGGCTCTGTACACACTGACACTGATTACAATGACATAAGTAAAGGTTGCCATACGTCTGTAGATTTGGCATCCGATTGACCATTTGATTCGATTATTATTGAATCAAATGGAAATCTGTGCTGCCAAAAGCATGCCCGATCGATGATGTGACCAATTTTGGTCCACATTTGGTCACATGTATTGACTGGACATGCTGGGAAATCTCGACATGCTCGATGGAATGTGCAAGAGTAACCAAGAGTGATAATCACGTACTATGAACGCAATGGAAACTGTGTAATGCGCCCGCAATCACATGGGGCTTAAACGGGGAAAAGGAGCCCAGACACAACAGCGGGCTGTGGACAGGTAAGGTATTAAAGCAAAGCAGCGGCACCACAGGGGGGGAACAGTGGTTGGGGGTGACGAGGAAGTGTCAGAAGGCCGATTGGTGAAAGATTTCATGCTAAAATCAGTCTGGAATAGACATGCTGTTTATGGCGGCCAACAGAGAGAGATCTGTCTATTGGTCAATATGCCGCCAAAAAAGACTAGATGTAAAAGACACTCTCTTTATTTGAAAATGGATGTGTCAACTTGTGTGTAAGTTATCAGGACCGACGTTCAAGTAAACTTTTGATTTGGCCCTTATGGGAGATTGCAGTCATCGTGATTTGAAAGGGGTACACACAATTATGTGTTGACTAATTGCATCAGAGTTTGTAAACTTATGAGAACTGTACATTCTGTGTCACAGCAAGAGTACACAATTAATATTTTTTTTTTTATAATTCTTCCTCTTGCCTGGAATTAAGTTTTACTTGAGAGAGTTGTACAGTTTGAACAGTGGTGACTATCACAACCCAGAATACACAGGACCACAATGCCATTCATATGGTACATTTGGCATCTGTGTATATACGTTGGAACTGATTTACAATCTGACCATAAGATCACACATGAAATATGAAGCTTCTGAAACTGCCCACCCACCTGAGGATAGAGTACAGCATCCTATTTAGTTAGGAACACTAAAGCTATATACACACACTACATTAAACTTGCTGGGGGGGTGGCTGATACAGACTGTCTCAGTCAAGAATCTAGATTGTGTACCATGGTCCCCATACAATGTGCACAGATCTGGCATGCTAGATCTTTAGCAACCCCCAAGTGACCCCCAATCCCAATTGCATTGTTCTTTGCACTCCCCACAGCTGCTCAAACCCCCACTCCATGTGCTGCATATCATCCCTCTTTTCCTCTCCATAGTAACACACGTGTCACTAGTGATGTGTCTGTACAGCATCAGGACCCAAACTATCACCTGAGGGATTGGACCCAATCTATGTTGGGTGACAGTCCTTGTACTTGTGTACAACTTAAAGCACTGCAAGGAAACAGTGCTTCATCTGTGTATGTGCTTATCAGCAAACTTTTATTTTTATGAATCTCAACTTTCTAAAATTGCATGTTTGCCTGTTAGCAAATTTGCTGTAATCTTTTCCCATTCATACTTTTTGGGAAACTAGAGAAATGTACTTTTTATTTTAGTTCCATCCTGCCTCTTTCTGCTGTCCACAGAGAGGCCATCTGAGTTTCCTCCATTGATTTATGGATGGTGGAAAGGAGCAGAATAAAGTCTAAAGGTAGCCATACACTGGTCGATTTGCCATCAGATTCGACCAACAGATAGATCCCTCTCTGATCGAATCTGATCAGAGAGGGATCGTATGGCTACCTTTACTGCAAACAGATTGTGAACCGATTTCAGCCTGAAACCGTTCACAATCTGTGGTGGTGGTGGTGGTGCTGCGGCCGCTCCCCCCCCCCCCCCCCCGCATACATTAACTGCTCCGCTGGCGCGACTGCTCCCGGTCACTGCTGCTCCGTCTCCGCTCTGGTCTCCAGCATGCTTCACTTCTTTCTGCCCGGCAGGAAGTTTAAACAGTAGAGCGCCCTTGCTGCTCTATTGTGTCGGTCGTCAGGCACTCGAACGCCGCTAGCGACGCGCTCCCTACCCGCGGGCGATCACCGGTAATTTTCCGCACGGAGCGATCGACGGGATGGGACGAAATACATCGAAATTCGGCGTGTACCGGGAACGATGTGACAGCAGATTTGATCCCAGTGATCGAATCTGCTGTCGATCTGGCGGGAATCGGCCTAGTGTATGGCCAGCTTTAGGAGAGCAAAATCAAGAACTTTATTCCATCTGAAGTGGACTATGGAGTGAACACACTTCAACTATAACAAAGGTTTACAAGTGCTTTGCAATACCTGCTGTTAGGAAACTCATATCAGTTTACAAATTGAGAATGCTGGTAGCTCTGCTTTAGAACAGACTTTATAATATAATGGTGATCTTCTCTTTGATTTTGGCTTTTAAAGCGGACCTGAGCTCAACCCTTCCTCTCTGCTCTAAAAGATATGTGCCAGCATAATAACCTTTAAAGAAAAACATTTCTTTGTTACAGCTGATACAAATCCTAAAATAAATCCCCAGTGTCAATTAGAAATGCTAAACTCTCTAAATACATACAGGATGCATTTCTCGATGTTTTAATTCTTAGCTGTGCAAGAGTTCAGGTCCTCTTTAAAGGGAACGTAACCTGAGTAGGATATGGATTTTTCCTATTAAAATAATACCAGTTGCCTGACTTTCCTGCTAATCCTGTGTGTCTAATACTTTTAGCCACAGCCCCTGAACAAGCATGCAGATCAGGTGCTCTGACTGAAGTCAGACTGGATTAACTGCATGCTTGTTTCAGGTGTGAGATCCAGATAATACTGCAGCAAATTGATCAGCAGGAGAGTCAGGCAACTGGTGTAGTTTAAAAGAAAACATCCATATCCCTCTCAGTTCAGGTTTCCTTTAAAGAGGCACTATTAGCAAAAACATGCCCATCAAAGAAAACACATATGTAAGTAGATAAATACTTCCTCTACTTACATAACAGATGTATTGCACTGTCCTCGGTTTCCTTCAATATAATTTGATAGTATAAATAAAGGGTCATCCTTTTCATGGCAGGGGCCATCTTGATTCCTCCGGGTATATTCTCCCCCCCCCCCCCCCCCCCGCACTCCCCTCCTCCCCGCACTTATCCTCAGCACAGCGGGGAGGAAAAGCTGCAGACAGCAAAGACTCACCTAACAATAGATCCAAGCGCTGCAGTTCCCCCCTATACTCTCTGCACTACCACCGGCGGCAGTGCAGAGAGTATGGGGGGAACTGCAGCGCCTGGGAACATTATTCCTGGAGTCTGTGCGCTGCCTTTATCCTTCCCCAAAGTTCTGTGCGGGGAAGAAGGATAATGCGGCGGCGGCGGGCGGCAGAAGGGCAGAAGGGGGGCGCGGACATCACACTGGAGGAGGGGGGCAGAGGACAATAAGAGGAGATAGCCTCTGGCCCCCCTCCGTGCGCTCCTACAGCGGCTACACCGCCGCAGACAAGGGGAGAGCAGGCGGCCAATCGCAGAGCAGAGCGGTGATTGACAGAGGCTTTAGCCAATCAGCCTGGCTGTCATTTCTGTTCTGCGGCTTTGCGTTCTGCAGGCATGGGGAGAGAAAAACCTCCTAGGAAAAAGTAAGAAGGATTTTAACTTTTTGCATTGCCTTATTACAATCCTTTTTGTGTATGTAATAGGCTAAAATAGAAAATAGATTTAACATATTATGCCTAACAGTTACTCTTTAAGGTCGTGTTAACAGGAACACTCACTGCAGAAGCATTGTATTGCCATTGGTAGTCTTCAAGAGTAGATGGGGACCAGTAGTCAGAAACAAATCACTGTACAATAGCCATATTGAAATAGTTGAGATCAAATGAGATTTCAGCCACAAGTCTTGGCAGTGGTGCACTTGCCTCCATTCAGTTTGCATGAAACTCGTAAAACAAAAAAAGACTATCTCATTCTTACTCTCTCGCAAAACAATAGATCCCCAACAAAAAATTTGGTGACAAATCTCTGGCATATGGTATACAGTATTTTTAGTGGCATTAGATTTGTTCAAAACATTGAAGCTAATGATCTGTAATCATAATAAAGTAATGTGCAATCATTTTATTGACTAAGGACTGATTAAGAGAGGCCATCATTTCATAGACTATGCAATAGGGATGAGAAAAAGGGAGTTTTGGGGGTCAGGCGTTGTATGTGAGTTGAGCTGTATTAGCTTTATGCATCAATCAGTACAAAGCTAGTGTATCATTAAAAGTGTCAATGGAGCCAGTCTGATTAGATCTGCTCTAAAGGGATATTGAGGTGGAAATAAACAATTGTATTTATCCTCCTGCCTCTTAAAATTACTTTTTGAGGTATGCCACTTTTATTTTAGTTTTAAATATACCTTTTAAGTTTTAATATATCATTGTCTCTGCTGTCTTCAATGACACAGTCTTTGAAGTATACCAGACCAGAAAAAAAAAAACTATGAACAATTGACCTTTTTTATCTCTTCCCTGCTCTCAGAAGCTGTTCTCTGTAAGGAATTTGGGTTTTATTGGTTGTAATTCCTTATCAGTGAAGGTTACGGTATAGTCCTATAGACCATCTAGGTCCGAACTGGAGACAAACTGTCACTTGCATACCTGCATGTTAACTTATCCAGGCTGAGAGAGAAAAAAAAAGCCTAGTTATTTCTATGCTTGGCATTGTCCATACACATGTTTACATGTTAAGTTATACATTCAATCTGTGCACCTCACCAATCCGTGCATTGGTGTTTAGGAATTTAATACAGCATTACTGGCTACAATCTGGCAAAAGAGGAAGGACTGATTCTCAGAATTGCTTAGTGCGTAGGACTGCCCTGTCAGCATGCTTACACTGTCATGCTCGCTCCTTCCTTCTCTCCTTGTAATTAGATCTGAAAGTCCCACTGGAGCTTTCAACTTGTCAGGAATTGGACATATGATTTAATTACAATGTGCTTGTTCTGTTACTTGGTAATTATTGATATAAAATTGTCTTGGATTTTACTTTTTTTTTCAGTTAAGGAAATGGCTGATCTCCAACAAGACAGCAGTTAAGTTTTGTCATTTGGAGTAAGCAATTAAATCGTAATGCCTAGATGCTGTTTGTTTGGGGTTTTTTTTTTTTTTTTTTTTTTTTTTTTTACTATTCATCCCAAATTTGATAAAAAAAAAAAAAAAAGTTCCAGCTTATTTTATTATTAACATATTAAGTCAGTCATCTGGTAAATAGAGATCAATAAAGTTGGGAGACACCGCTTTGTTCTGAAATCCGAGAAGACAAGTCCAGCCCCTCATCTTCATCCCTTTAACTAATGTGCTCTACTTTTATATGAGGAAATGGTCACTTGGTGGGAAAGCCTTTGATTGGTCAGACCAAAGCACTAACTAGGTCTGATTGGAATAAGATCTTTGTTAAAGTGAACCTCCAGACTAAAGCAGCACTGAAAAGGCCTGGTGTTTCTTTAAAGAGAATCTGTATTGTTAAAATCGCACAAAAGTAAACATACCAGTGCGTTAGGGGACATCTCCTATTACCCTCTGTCACAATTTCGCCGCTCCTCGCCGCATTAAAAGTGGTTAAAAACAGTTTTAAAAAGTTTGTTTATAAACAAACAAAATGGCCACCAAAACAGGAAGTAGGTTGATGTACAGTATGTCCACACATAGAAAATACATTCATACACAAGCAGGCTGTATACAGCCTTCCTTTTTAATCTCAAGAGATCATTTGTGTGTTTCTTCCCCCCTGCAGCTATCTTCCACTGAAGTGTCAGGCTGTTTCTTCCTGCAGAGTGCAGACAGCTCTTCCTGTATGTAATTCCTCAGTATGTGAAAGCCCAGCCAGCTCAGAGGAGGATTTATCCAGATTGTAAAAGATAATAGAGCAGAGAGAACCTGCCATAATCTAAATAACACACAGGCATTGTGCAGAGGGGCCTGGAGGGGATGCATCACAGAACCACAACACTGAAGAACTTGGCAGCCTTCCAGACACAGGCTGACAAGTCTGACAAGAGATAGATAAGTTGATTTATTACAGAGATGGTGATAGTAGAACGTGCTGCAGTAAGCCAGAACACATTAGAATAGCTTTTGGAACTTGTAGGATGATAAAAAACAGGATGCAATTTTTGTTACGGAGTCTCTTTAACAGTTTCACAGCATCAGAACTTTGTTTCTCTTATACAAGTCTCATTTTTAGCTGCACAGAAAGAAAACTGCCCGGGCATTTTTCCCCTGATGCTGTGCAAAGCATGATGGGATTTCCGATGATGTTTTTCTTGTTCTGCTGTTTTGGTGCATTTTTTTTTTTTTTTTTTTTTTTTTTACATTTTGAATTTGACATTTGAAGCCTAGCGTGTGCAGCTGGGAGGGGTTATCAGGACACAGGACAGTTGGAACTGTGTCTTATGCTCCCTGTGACCTCCTTTCAACCAAAAAGATGACAGCCCCCATGAATCACAAACATTTGCCTGTTCTTTTAAAACAGGGTGGGTAAAAAATTATATTACCTATCTATTCTAATTAACATAACTAATGTAACTTAATGACAGTATGTTTGTTTAGGCTGAAGTTCCCCTTTAAGCTTTGTACTCACCGCTCGACGGCTCCCTTGATGTCCCCTTGACGACGGTCGTCAGCGACGCCTCCTCCTGTCAGCGGGTTAAACCGCGAGGTCACGCTACGTACATGGCAGCGCGAGCGAGACTTCTGCGATTGCAGGACTTTGAGCAGTGTTGTCAGGAATCTCAAAGATCCGATCCGCCATGTCGGTCTGCCAGGCGGTTACACAGCTTAAGTATAGGTATTTAAACTCACCCGAACACCACACTTCAGCACCTCTCACCATTCAGCACTGAACCTGTGGGAAGTGTCCAGGGTGGCTTATTTTTGCTATGCAAAATGTAATATGTATTTTTTTTATTTAACTCTATAGAAAGACCACAGGTAATAATTTAGTTTTGTTTCCAAATTAGGGATAGAGCTGATCATTGTTTTCTATCTCTCAAAAGGTATAGTTTCTCCATGATTCGATGACTGTGTTTATACACAGAGAAGAGCCTGGTAGAAGTGATCTATTGACGGGTTCTTTTCACATAGTTGTACACCAATCTGATCATGGAGGAAAACTATGCACTCGCTCCTGATTTGACATCTGCTGTCAGTGCACACACCTGGGACCTCTGTCAATGCTTTAAGACCTGGAAACATTCTGTTAGGTTGTAAGCCTTCTAATCTGTGATTTAAAAAAAAAATTGTAATGGTGATATTTTGATACTCCTGCAGTAAATGTTTGAACATTATGTGTCTGGCATCTGCTTGTTTTATCCCTTTTATGGGAAATGTGGCTATTGCCACCTGGGAAATAAGATATGCAAGCCAGATTAAGTTGGCAACTGTACATTACAAATCTTTTTTGTTAAAGAAGCGGGCATAGCCATACTATCCAAGGAAAAAAAATATACAAGTAGATAAATGCTTGTTCTACGTACATAACATATGTATTGTACTGTCCTCATTTTGATTTCAGTGAACTTTATATAATAAATAAAGAGAAAACTGTTCCAGATATCTTCCATCTAAACTGCCTATGACTGAAGCCAATCCTGATAGCATTTCATCCCTTACTATTTTTTTTCTCCTGCCTGAAATGGAATATGCATTGCCAGCCCTCCTCCCCACTGAGCTCTGTACTGTGTGTCTTTGTAGACACACGTGAGCACAGCATAGATGTATTTTAGCAGCTTCTTCAGAGGGATGAGGTGTATTTCCCTTCTCAGCCTCAGCCTGTAACACTGAACTGCCCTTAGCCAAGCAGTGAGGAGCAGGAATGTGGGATGGGAGATAACCAGCTTCCCTCTCCCTGGAAATGTACCAACATAGAGCCAGTGTGACTGAGATAAGATTCATTACAGCAGATGCTTTTTTGATTATATTGAAATGCTTGCAATGCAGACAGCATGTAGACTACATAATAAACCCAGCGGGGGTGGATAAATTGAATTTGATTTTATGGCTGACGCCTTAATGGATGAGATGCACTTTTATTCATAATAATAATATGAGTTTATGAATGCTTTAAAGAGAACCCAAGGCGGGCAGATGGGACATAGAGGCATGTTCTCTGCCTCATAACATGCCTCTGTGTCCCCACACCGTCGCTCTCTGCCCCCCCACCGCCGCGCTATAGCCCCCCTAGATTGGCGACATTATTTGTCGCCATCTCAGAGGTAAACACAGGGAGAGGGATTCCCTGTTCAAAACACCCTCCAGGGGCGTTCTTACATGATTTCCAGAGCTGTCATTGGGCAGCTCTCCCTGGCCGCGCTACCTGCCACTCCACCATCTCCCTGCACACTGGATGAGAATTAATCTCTCATCCCAATGTCGTGGCCTTTAGGTCACAAAATTGAAAGTGGGCCAATGCGGCCCACAGGAGTGGCAGTTTTTGCGGCTACCTGATCTGCTTAGCCCCACGGATCAGGTAGCCTACTTTTTTATTTTTGAGCCCACCTTGGGCTCTTTGTAAGTCAGATGTCTCTTTCAACAATTCAGATATTCGTTTTGAGTGGACGGATTTTTCATTGTAGTTTTTTTTTTACTTTTGCTCCTCCTCAGTGACTTGAACTAAAAAATGTGACCTTTTCAGATGACATTTTCCCAGTGCTTTAATACCTATTCCTCTGTTTTGTGTTTGCCAGGTGCTCCTGATATATCCAAAATCTTTTCTAAAGCTACAGAGCAGTTGGTGGACTTGGAAGCTTTTGTAGAGGCAGCTCAGTACCATTCTTTAATAAATATGGGGTTGTGCACCCAAATTGAAGAGTTGTTAGATGCTTTTGCCACACAAACAACTGAGAAACCTGGTAAGTATTTGTTTGATGTTTAATCAAGGAATTAATGTACATACCAGTGGGGCTGAATATGAATTGGGATATAAAGATCTTGAGAGAGCTCTTTGCTTTTACTCATCGTGAGATGCTTCTTGTGTGATACTTGGTCAATGATAAACCTTTTATAGACAACCAGTTAGGACTAAACAAGCTGATTTTAAAGGAATACTTAAGCCAACTAAAACAAAAAGAGTTTAACTTACCTGGGGCTTCTACCAGCTCCCTGCAGCCATCCTGTGCTCGCACTGCTCCTCAGTGATCCTCTGTTCCCCCGCCGTGGTGCAGTTTCGGTTTCACCGACTGGGAGTTGGTGGGCTCCTTTGCCTGTGCATCTCTGGCCACGCATATCCTTCTCTGCTTTCCTGTCTGCAATAGCACCCTACGACAGGAGGCTATTGCGGACAGAAACCCAAGAAAGGGTGCGCATGGCCAGAGCTGCACAGGCACAGTGGCCCGCCGACTCCCAGTTAGTGAAACAGAAACTGCACCACGGCGGGGGTAGCGGAGGATCCCCTAGGAGCGGTGCAGGCGCAGGATGGCTACAGGGGGCTGGTAGAAAGTGAAAGTGAAACTTTTTTTTTTTTAGTTGGCTTAAAGAGAACCCGAGGTGGCATTTCATTACGTTAGTGGGGCACAGAGGCTGGTTGGGCACACTAACACCAGCCTCTGTTGCCCCATCGTGTGCCTCAAAGACCCCCCTGCTCGCCGCTATGCCCCCGCAGTGCTGGCGACACGCAGCGTGTCGCCAGCACATTGTTTACCTAAGCGCTGTCTGTCAGCGCCGCTCCCCCGCCTCCTCCGCATCGCCACTACCCGCCCGCGTCCCTTCCCTCCCGCTGATAGGAGGTGTGTGACTCCGTAACAACCAAAGTCAAAAGCTCAGCATGGTTAGAATCAGAATCAAATTTATTTCGCCAAGTACAATGGGGGTTGTACTCGGAATTATTTTTGGCTCATACAGGGTCAGAGATGGTACAAACACATGCATGCAAATTCAACACATACAATCGGGTACAGTAGTACAATTAAGCATATATCTATATATACATATTACCAGTAACTGTAGTGAAGGACGCGTGGGGAAATCTGGAGTGCTATGTGAGGGGAGCAGCCTGCAAACTATCGACGGCGCTCGCTCGCTCCACAGCAGCTCCAGATGCCCCGCAGTGTGTCCTGGAAAGAGTGGTTAGAGAAAGAGAGAGAGAGAGAAAGGATAGATAAGAGAGACAAAGAAAGAGAGAGAGAAAGGATAGCTAAGAGAGACGAAGAGAAGACCAAGGCAAGAAGAGAGAGACGGAGGCAGAGTCCATGGGGCTGCAGATTGAAAAACACCCCTGGGTCCGCTCATCAGTCCAGTTGATGTGCAGGGATCTATGGTGGATGCAGGCAGATGGGACCCTGTGCTTCTGGCAGCTGAAGCATACAGAGCCAGGACTGGTGGAGAAAGATCCAAGCACCAGGGCCCATGGGAATCCAGGTAAACAAAAGGATCCTCCGGCCTTGGTGGATGGGGCCTGCCGTGGCGTGTCCCTCGTGCATTGAGAGGCTGGGAGCAGCTGTGACCCTCCGCTGTGCGGCGACCTGGATCCATTTGCAGCGCCTGCTAGCTGTGAGCGGTGGGGGCCGTGAGATCCTTCCTTGTGGCGTCCAGGTCTCAAGGGCAGCGGCTTCAGGCCGCTGTGAACTGTGGCAGGGGGACGGCTGTGGGCTCCTCCGTGCGACGTCCTGACTTTCTCCGGCGGCAGCTTCCAGCCACCCGAAGGAGGTCCTCACTGCTGGGAACCGTCCTAGGTGACGAGCTACGGTGCTGGGATCGGCGCAGGTGGAGACCGTGATGATCGGGAGGCAGCGGCGGCAGCAGAACTCCGTGCTGCCTCTCCATGCCTGTGCACAACACGTGGCCCCCGAACAGCTGATCCTCAACAGCTGTTCCTCACGCCGCCTGCGATCCGTGGCTGTCCCTGATGTGGATGCGGAGCAGGACCGGTGGTGCCCATGTCCTCCGCCTCTTACCCAGCAAGAGTGGAGCTTAGAGGTGAGTGGAGGAGAGAGAAAAGTACTAAAAAGTACTAAAAAAGCCAGAGCCCTGTGGCCGTGGCGACCGAGTCCGGCGCCATCTTAGAGATCTTAGCCAGTCAACTGGTGTTGTTTATAAGGGACTGCAACGGCTTCCTTCATATTCCTCTCACTTAAGGTTCCATTTAATTTGCACTGATAGGGGAGCAGATTGCTTTTCAACTGCTTACAGATTTCAGCTAATTTATTGGCTTTCCATACTGTTTTGCACATCCTTTTCTTCATGTGTTCAATACTTGTAAAGTGTAATGACACAAGGTATAACTCACAACTTTATTTACAGACTTATTTGTTTTGATTTCCTTGTATGACTGGGTTACTTGGGTTGTTACCGGCATCTGGTGTACATTTTATGTCACAAGCCTCATTAGAAATATATCTATTAAGGAAACACGTTGACATGCTCAGTACTGATCTTTGCCTGCATCTGCGTGTGTGTGTGTTGCATTGGGAATGAAGGCTCTGAACTTCAGGTTTAATATATTGAAATTACTTTTAAAAATAAATACATTCTAATTTTAAAAAAAATCATATTAGTCAATTAATTTACACCTCTAAGTAATCAGATGATCAAATTAACATATTAGCAAGATCTCCTTATTAGCTAATCATATATAAGCAAACCATGGAAGAAATTAAAACATCTGTTAACCAACCAAATCAGTTAATGTAATGAGGAAATAAGTCAATTAAATAGATTAACATGGGTAATGCAATAAAATAAACACTTGCATGTAATCCTGTAATTATAGCCTAATCTAAAGTGTTAACCCCAGTGACTATATCAAGTTTCCTTGGAAATTAACTTTCATGTAGTGGATTAATGTGTTTATATTTAGCACTGATGAGACCTTTTTTCTACGGATCTTGTCATGTGAAAATAAACAGCTAAAAGTTCAGTTGAATCAAATTTTAAAGTCCTACTTTGAGAAAAATTAAATCTGGTTGAAGAGAATTTTCTTTTCTTTTTTTTTTTCTAGGTGTCCTATGAACCTTTGAAACTTTCCCTTATGCTTTGTACACACGCCTGACTTAAAGGACAACTGAAGTAAGAAGAATATGGAAGCTGCCATATTTATTTCCTTTTAAAAAATACCAGTTACTTGACAGCCCTACTGACCTCTGGCTGTGGTAGTGTCTGAAACAAGCATGTAGATAATCTTGTCAGATATGACAATAATGTCAGACACCCCTGATCTGCTGCATTCTTGTTCAGGGGTTATGGCTAAAAGTATTAGAGGTAGGATCAGTTGGACAGCCAAGCAACTGGTACTGCTTAAAAGGAAATAAATACGGCAGCGCCCATATCCCTCTCATAACAGTTGTCCTATAAGTCGGCTGAGGCGGTCGACAACCGCCTCAGCTGATAATCAGACGTGTGTGTACAGCAGCCGGTGACCACCAACCTGCAAACTATTTGCCAGGTGGATTTACATGAATGCCCAGCCACATAATTGTATACACTTAAGTAACAGAAGCTTTGACTGACTGCTTTGTTCCCAGTTGCTGGGTGAAGTGTCCTGCTTCTCCTCACCTGTCTATTGACCTTCCATACAACTCATCTAAATATAGTATTCATGACCTATCAGAAACTTCCATCTGAGTTTCCACCAAAATGATTAAGCTGGAACAAATCTCTTATCTGTGGGGCTTGGGAAGCTTGGGAAACTGTAATTGGTCACTGTGTACCTATCTTGTAGTAAGGTGTACTCTAAAATAGCCTTACTAGCTTAGTAGCACTGACTGCTTTCACAAAAAGGTCTTTACTGGTCAACTCTGAAGAATCCATTTGTGGACTTATAGATCTCTCCATACCTGATAGGTATCCATGCGGAGGCCAGGCAATGCCATCACCAGGGGGCTAAGACAGGGGTGGCAAGCTGGGTATCACAAAATACAGCCTATCCCCAATCTGGGCCCACTGGAACCTCATTCATGGCAGCAGCCAGCATTGCTGAGGAAACAAAGCTGTATATCCATTTACTGCCAAGTATGCCTTTATAGGTTTACTTTAAAGGACAGCTGAAGTGAGAAGAATGTGGAAGCTGCCATATTTATTTCCTTTTAAACAATACCACTTGCCTGGCAGCCTTGCTGATCTGTTTGGCTGCAGATGTGTTTGAATCACACCAGAAACAAGCAAGCAGATAATCTTGTCAGATCTGACAATAATGTCAGAAACTCCTGATCTGTGACTTGCTTGTTCAGGGTATATGGTTAGAAGTATTAGAGGCAGAGGATCGGCAGGGCAGCTAAGCAACTGGTATTGCTTAAAAGGAAATACAGTTGGCAGCCTCCATATTTTCCTTGCTTCAGTTAGAAATTGCAGCTTTATCCGCAGTTGACTCTGTGACAAATTTGACAAAGGTTCTCTTTAATGGCATATTATGCAGCCATGAATTGCGTATTATAGGTGTTTCCTCACTTGGTTTTCATTTCTGCAAGACCATGCAACCAAAAGAGACATGTGAGATTGGTTTCTTGGGCATACTGATGTGTGTGGTTATTGTGGCACAGAAACTATACACGATCCTCAAATGAGCTTATATTAACTGTGCTGTAACTTGTAACTTAACTTGTAACTGTAATCTTGCAAGTTACCATGCTGTGTAATGTGGAGAGAAATATCTTGTGCAGAATAAAACGTAACACAGCTCAAATGAATGATAATTACATATTTCTATTTATTCAGCCTTCCCTGAGTTAAATATTAAGCACTTTAAGACCTGTATTTATGAGAGAACAGTTGATCTGAAAGGTCACGATCTGCTTGTATTTGGAAGTGAGAAAGAAGCCAGATATAGTGCAGCTTGGTGACTCCCTGGGTAACTTTTACAGCCACAGTGACTGCATGGAATCTTGTCTGCTGCCTTTTAATGTTTAAACTCTCCAGAGTATCCAGTTCCCCCATAGCAAAGCCGCTTTCATGGACTTCTTAGTTATACCTGCTTTATTAGCTAGACAGATTAGGTCATCTGAACTTCTGAACTCTATGCACGTGAATGAGATAATTTCTAGCCTTTAGTCCTAGTGCCCTAAGTAGACCGAGAAAGTAGCCGTACCATACCAATGATACGCTGTTAATTCATTTATTCTTCCATCCATATCTGGCACCTGCTATTGTTATTTCATATTACTGATCTTTTCTAGACACCATCACTAGTAATTTCCTTGAACTTTAATTTGCATGTGCTCACACTTAAAGAGAACCTAAACTGAAAATAAAAAGTAAAAATAACCATACACAGGTCATACTTACCTCCCGTGTACTTTACTCAATCTAATTTTCCTCTCCTGCGTCCCATTTGTCCACTGTGATTGATGGATTTCTCCATCCTCCATATTAAAAATGGCCATTACCCCATAAATGCTTCCTGGTCAGCACACTGTTAAACTGTAATATCACCCACTCGAGCCATAGGGAAACATGGACATTACCTTGTACATTCAGTTGTAACTGACAGCTGCTGATATATAACTGAGAGCAACTGGTATATTTCAGTTCTGACAAAATATTGTCAGAACTGGAAGGGATCACAGTAAGAAGAAAATGGTGAGCTTCTGAGAGGAACTGACGATGAGGTTAGTATGTAATCATTTGCAGCTACATCGTGTTTATTTTCAATATTTTTACGCGCTTCATGTTCCCTTTAAAGTGGAACTGAAATGAGCTAAAAAAAATAAAAGTTTAACTTACCTGGGGTTTCTGCCAGCCCCCCAGCAGCCAACCTTTGCCTGCCCAGCCATTCACCGATGCTCCGTTCCCCCGCCGCAGCTCACTTTCACTTTACACAGGTCAATTTTCTCGTACTGCACCTGCAGAGGGTGCTCCTGGCTACAGGAACGCATATGAGGATACACGTGGCCAGGGCGCAGGGGAGGTCGACTTAGACGTCTGCTTTCACTGCGTTAAGAAAAGTGAGCCGTGGTGGGGGAACACAGGATCGGTCCAGGACAGCGTGGGTGGTCGGCTGCAGGGGGCTGGCAGAAGCCCCAGGTAAGTGAAACGCTTATTTTTTTTTTTTTTTTAAGTTTATTTCAGTTCCGCTTTAAAGAGGAACTGTAACGACAAAACGTCCCCTGGGGGGTACTCACCTCGGGTGGGGGAAGCCTCCGGATCCTAATGAGGCTTCCCACGCCGTCCTCCATCCGTCAGGGGTCTCGCTGCAGCCCTCCGTGCAGCGGTGACGTAATATTTACCTTCCTGGCTCCTGCGCAGGCGCTCTGACGGCTGTCGGCTCCGAAGTAGGCGGAAATACCTGATCGCCGTCGGGTCTGCTCTACTGCGCAGGCACAAGTTTTTGGCGCCTGCGCAGTAGAGCGGACCCGACGGAGATCGAGTATTTCCGTCTATTTCCGTGCCGAAAGCCACCACAGCGCCCCCGCTGGAGCCAGCAAAGGTAAATATTGAAGCTACAGTCGGCTCTGTCGCCGGCTGTTCGGAGGGCTGCAGCGAGACCCCCGTAGGACGGCGTGGGAAGCCTCATTAGGATCCGGAGGCTTCCCCCACCCGAGGTGAGTACCCCCCAGGGGAGGCTTTTGTTGTTACAGAGTCTCTTTAAAGACTTACTGAGCGGAGTATAAAAAAACATTGGTATACAAATTTTTACATTGGTCATCCTAGTTTCATCATTAGAAACACTTCCTAATTCTATATATTTCTGTATATTGGTACATAACCTCATCCTCCTAGTGTTGTTTAGCTTAGGCTATGATGTCCCAGCTTTCTACCCCAGAGCACTTTGGGAGATCAGCTGACCTTAGTGCTCAATCACATTGGTTTACCTTGCCAACATGAATGAATGTAAATAAGGTTGAGGGGATGAGGCCCCTGCAGAGTGTTGTCAGCGGAGAACACTAACCTGCCCGCTAAAATGTTCCGTCTTGTGTTCTGTTTCCCTCCCCATGACCTGACAGCATGTACACTATGGGAATTTGTACATGCCGTCAGGTCAGAGAGAACACAGGTGGAAGCACTCCTCTGCCAACACTCTGCAGGAGCGTTAGATGGAGCGAGACCTGGGGGGGCTCTGCAGTTGCCCTAGCATTGTTATGGTGGCTGTTAAACATCTATTTGCAATGTGTGTCATTAATGGATCCAGCTCTGATCAGCTTTCAGTCAGAGAGGGAACTATCTGTTGGTCAAATCGGCAGAGGCGTAGCTATGGGTGGGCAAGGGGGTACATATGCCCCCGGGCGCAGCACTGTGAGGGCACTCAACACAACCACTACATCCCCATGTGCATGAGAGGCGGCTCGCTGGCTGCCCAAAGTGCCCTGCTTCTCTCCCTCCCTCTGCAGAGGAGTACAGAAGCGTTAAAAGCTGCAGAAAAAGCGGGGTACATCTGGTTGTCTAAAGGGGGAGGGACACCTGGCTATTTAAAGTGGGGCCCTGACTATCTGGGGAAAAGGGGGCACATCTGGCTATCTTAACAGCATTTGTACATTTTACTACACCCATGACCATGACCACATTCTGATGCGTAGCCAAGCCCATTTTGTTCAGAGGGGACGCAAAAATCGTCTTTGTCCCCAGGCGCTGAAAGCCCTAGCTACGCCTCTGCAAATCAGGTGGCTGTTTGCCAATGTATGACTACTTTTTACAGTCAGCTTTCTAAATTGTTGGTGGTGGATTGAAGATTTGACCTTTTTGCAGACCAGTTAAGAACTGCCACATCAGACTTCATTCATTTCCTTAACAGGCCTGGCTTTATGCACAGGAATATTGTCATGCTAAATCTAACTATCAACACAAAGTTGAGAGTACACAGTTCTATAGAATATGGTGTTCTATAGAATATGGTGTTATGTAGCATTAAAGTACCCTTACCTACCTGGGTGTTAGGTCCTAGCTATGCCATTAGTGGCAACCTCTTGGCAGAATACATGCAGATGGGTAGCATTGTGCATGGGGAGAAAATAGGCAAGTACCAAGCAGCACCTAAAATACCTATATGGCTACAGGAAAGGCTTCTCATCAAACTTTAATGCACATACTGTGCTATTACTTCTCAGCTCAAATACAGCAGGAGCTGAAAACTGAATGCAAAAGAGACATGGGTACCACATTTTGTAATACTTGTTAGCATAGGCGTCACATGCAGGATGCCTCATGTCCCCACTTAACATTTTAAGATGACGAAAACATGGGAGCAACAAGAAAAAAAAGAAAGCTGTACACTGCATAGGAAAAATCATAAGTGCTGATCTGCACAGTAAATACCATTTTACATTCTACTTCTTACAGTGCTTTCACATTTTTCATCAACAGATAAAGAAATAAGAACAGATCAGTTTATGAATGACAAGAAATCGCATGAAGTTGTGATCATGGCCAAGCTAGTGGAAGGAATTGCTAATTATTACCAAATTAAACAGGTAAATATTTAATTTGCAATACGTTTGTGACTTAATTAAAATACTTTAACGCCTTTAACTTTTAGTTATTATACGTATTTATTTTCATGAACATAGTATGTATAGTATATAGGGGTATATTTACTAAACTGCGTTAAGCAGAATAACATGCTTAAAGTGGTATGAAACGTGGCTTTTTTTTTTTTGTTTTTCCCCAAAAATTATTTACAGCATAAAATCTACTACCACAAAAAACTAATTGTAGCAGAACAGCAAGCAAACAGTTCAACACAACCCTTTGTTCTTCAGTGAAAAGCTCATTGCTTCAGTGGGAAGCTTCTGGCCACATCCCAAGAGGTGATAACGCAGCACTTTGAGTCCACCATGAGAAAAGCGCAATATAAATGTTGTTTGTCTTGTCTTGCATTTTGTCTATAAATACAGCACCTGTGCAATGGCAGCTTTTAGAGCAGATAAACTGTATTTGGGAACTTGTAATTTGTAAACAGACAGAATTACTTGTGCACAAAAGCAAATATGATTACTGTATGGGTAAAACAAGAAAAAAAAACATTTTTATTGAATGTTTTTTCAGAATTATCCTACTTTTAAAGGCTTACTGCATGATGAGCAGAGCGTAATGCAATACATTACGTGCAATGCATTATGCTCTACTCGTGGGGTAAGACTTTATGAACCTTATTCTTCTTACCATAGTTTAGGGAATATTCCCCATATTATAAACAGGACTATTGACTAAAATCAGCTGAGGTGGCCAATAACTACTGCGTCAGCTGCTAATCAGGCGTATGTACAGAGGCTCGTGACGCGCAGCATGTAATCAATCTGCCCTGCGGATCAAGTCACCCCCCACAACGGCCAACCCCATTGTGAACACCGCTCCTCGCTCGCTGACGTGCCTCTCCATCATCTCTCCCCCCCCCCCCCCAAACGCATAGCAACACAGTGCGTCGTTAGCTACAGGCGATCTAGTCTCGATCCCCAAGGACATCTTTTGTAACAAGTGTGTACGCATCTTTAGTTTGACTGTTGTGTCATATTGACTTTTCATTGTTTAGATTGTCATGTGCAGGTAGCGCACAGCAGTTTCACCATTACTACCGCTGACAGCTTATTGTGACTTACATTACCTCAGTAATGTAGGCGTGTAACTATTGGTGAATTATTTCCGTGGTCAGCGCACAGGACTCGCGCTGACACTGCGGAAATCCTCCACAAGCGTGTAATTTGTCAGAACCCAGCTTGGGTGCTATGCACCTGTAGAGGGCAATTCCCACTGGCAGATGGAGCTGTGGAGTGCAGATGAACACAGCCTCTGCACCGCCACAGATGCCAGATGGGAATTGTACGAGTTGAAGCAATGCAGGGCAAGATAGCCCTTAAAGAGAGAGAGCACAGAGACAGAATGTATGTATATTGCCAAAAGTGACACAAGACCGAATTAGACAGAGCACAAGTGTAGCAAGAAAGACATAGCAAATAACAACGATCAGAACATCAAGGAAAATAACAAATGCTAGCTAAACGCGAACACCGCACTCATTCGCAACAGCGAACGCGTTTAAGACACGATCACCGCACGTTAGGCGCCCAGTGATAAGCGTGCCACCCTAACTAACCAATGTAATACACACACGAAATAGAGAACGCGAACGCTTGCTAAACGGTTACCTCACTGAGCCTACAGCAAGCGTTCGTACCAGACAAGACAGACAGAAGGAGCAGCCAGCAGCAACCGCAGCTCTGGCCTACACTCCCAGATAGAGCACAGAAGGACCCACCGCTACTGCTGCTAGAGCGGATGCGATCCAGACAGACAAACGGATGGGGCTACCAGTAGCAACCGCTGCTCTGGCTAGCACCCCTAAGACAGGGTACAGGCAGAACGATTTCCTGTCGACCGCCGCTGGTAACAAGACAATCGCAACAGATACACAGAACAAGGCAAGACAGATATTACAACCTGACTGCGCTAGAAGGGATGCCTAGTGCAGTCCCAAGGAATTACTCTAAGATAATCTTAGCAAACAATAGCAAGGCTGATACTCCAGGAGAGTTAGCAGGAACAAACCATCATGACCAGCAAGGAATTCTGGGAAGAAATGGCTTTTATACTGCAAGACATCAGAAGAAGCAGCTAAGCAATTTGCATGACAAGTATATGCAAATTCCTTAGCAACAGAGCAACTCTGAAACTTGCAAAGCGAAGACAGGTCTCTTTTTCCAGAAAACCTGTAGCACTCAGACCTAAAGAATGGACAAGCAGCTGTCTGCCCGTGCAGACAGCTGAGCAGATCATTACAAGGCGTTGCTAGGGTAATTCATGCTACAATGAGCGTTACCCCAGCAATTCTTAGGTTATTTAGGCAATGCAGGTCACACTAATTAAGCAATGCACGTGACTCTGTCAGATGTATTAACAGCAATCTAAAAAATTTAGATGTTTTCACATTGCCATTTCAAATAACCAATAAGACCATTGTTTATCTTTAAATTCTCTTAAATCTGATTATGAATTTGAAGAGAGAACAAAGTTATTTTTTTCTCTTTTTATAGAGTCAGCACCATAAAACTGTTGTTAAGCTGAGATGGAGAAAGATGGCAAAAACTGGAGTGATTAGCTCAGCAAACACTTCCCTTGGCCTTTCCCCATAAAATCTGATAAGGCAAAAACAAAACACAATCCTCCAGTACACTAGCTACTTATCTTCAAGTTTCTGTATCTACACAAATGCCAAATGCTGTGACATGAGTACTGCTGTCAAAGTAAACAAATAAATCTTGTTTAACAAAACCATGTGCCAAAAAGAGACCGAGCTCCTTAAAAGCGGACCTGAATTTTTTCACAGGAGACAAGAAAAAACAGAGAAATCCACCCTGCATGTGTTTATAGAAAAAATAATTTTTAATTCTTCATTCTCAGCAAGCAATGAGCTAGTGTAATTTGAGCTGTCAGCTGTGAGCTTCTGAGCTAATATGTAAACATAGGAGGTTAACCCTTTTTGTGCTCCCAGTGTAACAGGAACTAACCACTCTGCAGAATCTCAGAAGAAATTCCATAAGCTGTAACAAGGAAATGTTATGCTGCTACTTATAAAGATGAGGTTCTGAGTTCAGGACTGCTTTAATTTAGACTATATATATATATACAGTATATAGATAGATAGATAGATAGATAGATACCCGGTAGATAGATAGATAGATAATTTACATCTTATTACCGAAGAAAGTAAAAATTTGCACTGAAAATATAGCTGTTATGTTGATCCAGCCAACAGCCACGGTTGCTTTTTCTATTGTGCTTCACAATATGGGGAAATCAGCAGCACAGCATAGGCAGCTGATTTACCTTTACGCTTCTGGGTAAACCTAACATAGGCATAATTTTACATGACTTCTTTCTTGAGTTGAGCTCTTTATACAGTGCCAGAAGTTGGATTCACGTAGTAGATTAGTGGGAGGTTTCCGTGCACTGCCAGACAGTAGGAAATCAGGGAGCTGCAGAAAGACAGATAAAGATATGTTTTATGTGGATAGTAGACACAGAATTCGTGCTGTGCTCTGTTATTACAGCAGAATTGGATTCCACAGCCATTTTTAGTCTGTGCCAGAAAAACAACTTATCTGGGTATCTTAAGTGAATGAATCTAGAATTATAACCTTTTCAGAATGTATCAAATTTAGCTTGCCTATTTTCATGGAGATGTTCAGCATTTTTATACTTTGTAACTTTTGAATAATGTTTGAGAATGTTTTGTCTGGAACTATATAAATGTTGCATTTCCATTTCCTGTAGTTTAGTATACGAGTACTTTTGCTGTCACTAGGTTTATCCTGGTACACACACTAGAGAATCTTATTATAGACAGTTGTTATTGTATACTCAGCGCTGCGTAATATGTTGGCGCTTTATAAATACAATAAATAAATACTCTTGATGTCCTTTTATCAACTTACATTTCTATAATATGATGAAGGCTTTGCATTTCTTCTTTTTCAAATATTTATATGAACTTTAATTTTACCACTTTTTAAATTTTGTTTTTTGTGAAGTTAGGAGTCAACTTTAACTGGTATTTTTAAGCTTATATAGAGTTAGCTTTGGAATGTCAAGAAATTGTTTGGTTGGGACCACACTTGTTAGTCACCTGTGATTCGCGTGGGTGTGGAAAATGCACATGTAATCACACATAATGAAAGACTATGGGCTGCCTATCAGCAATTTGCAATGTATCTTATACGAATTTCCATTGACTGTCATAAGCTGCTGTACAAAAAAAAAAAAGTATGCGAAAATTTGCACAAGAACTCCAATTTTAATTGTCTCCTGCATTTACCCTGCACTTTTGCCACTTTGAATATGTAATAAAACTTTATGAGCACTAAAGCTGTAGTTAAACAAGACTGCACAGAACTCACAGGATGGTACCTGCTAGGCTGCTCTGTCTGCACTGATGCTGTCAGATGCTTTAGGCCAGGGATGGCCACACTTTCCCAGCTCGCGAGCTACTTTGAGAACTATCCGGCCACAGTGACCTACTGCGCTACAGCAGACCACTCCCCCCCCCCCCCCCCCCACACCCCTGGAAAAAACATCAAGAAAACATACAGTAATTAGGCAGAGTCCCTTATAAATATTTAAATATTCAAATTTAGATCAGAGTCTCCCCTAAAGCCACACATATATTTAAGGAGTATCCCCCTTAATAAAAATAATTGGGCTAGCTACTTCTCAAATCAATCAGAAATAAACATAGATAGTCATAGTTTCCGCATCCCAACATAGATGCAATCACACCAACCCCCCCCCCGTCACCTTTCTCAGGCAGAGCAGAGTCCCCCCTATAAAGTAATTATACTCCCAACATAGTGCAGCGTTCCCCCAAATCCATTGTGTCCACCTATTATAAAAATAAACAGATACTCACCTGCAGCCTGTGTGTCTCCTCTCTTCACCTTCTTTCCCTAGCTAGAGCCACTGTTCTTGCTGTGTGGCTACTCTCACACAGCGACTCGCCAGCAGCATCTCTTCCTCCCTAAACCACGTGGAAGGCGAAGGACGGATATCTCCACAGGAAGTGCTGGAGGGGGAGACGCTGTCATTCAGTTGTCTCTCCCCTTCAGCCACGGCTCTCCCCTTGCCTCTCCCCTCCCCTGGCTTCTCTGATTGGCCGTGTGCCGCTTTGCATTGTGCAGCAGAGCAGCACAAAATAACAGAACGCAGTGGCCGCGATCGAAAGCAGCGAACGGGCAGTAAAATATGACAGGCCACTGCCACGCCGCCGCAATGTACTGGTAGATCGCGATCGACGTATTGGGCACCCCCGCTTTAGGCACTAGCAGTACTGACAGGAAGACACAATTATAGGAGATGGTACTAGAGGAAGGGATGGGGTTATGTAGTGCAGATTGTCACAGTAGAGCCTGCATTTTACAGAAATATTAGTCAGAAATGTAGGTCTTACCCATATATAAGTCACCATCTATGATGGCATACCTATAATTAAGACGATGGGAAATTTGGGCATAGGGTAAAGTTGAAGCACAGCTCACCTTGCTCCTGCAAAAGTCCCAGTGGCTTTAACTACTTTTCCCTCTCCAGGTCACCTTGGATAGTGAGGAAAGACTTAATTGAATTACACTGTTTGTATAGTGAATTGTGCTCTGTTTTTTAATGGTGCTCAAATTACTGTCCGAGCGCCACTTTAGCCATAATTCCCATGGCCGTGATGGCTGCGCCAAAATCTCCATCGCTGTTTTTGCATGATTTGCTGTAAAAAAAACAAATCAGACCCACATTTCTAGACTTATAGTGAATTTGTTTTGTACATAAAAAAACTTCCTTAAAGAGACTCTGTAACAAAATGTTCAGCCTTATTTTTTCTATCCTATAAGTTCCTATACCTGTTTTAATGTGGTCTGGCTTACTGCAGCCTTTTCTAGTTGCATTGTCTCTGTAATATATCTAATATTTCCTTTGTCGAGCCTTGTCAGCCAAGAGAGGAATTTGCTGCGATAGGGAAAAGTTATGCACACCCCCTCCACGCCCCCTGCAGGCTCTGTGTGTGTGCTGTGTATGAGTCACAGCCAGTGTCTCTGCTCACAGCCAGCCTGTCTGTGACCTTGTGAACAGCTGTGAGTGCAGAAAGATCAGTTCAAAGCACAGACAAGCAGCCAAGGCAACAAGTGGGAGAAATATTACAGCAGTGAAGTCACGTTTGAGAGGAGCCTCTGCAAACAAGCACCTGCTCTGATGATGTATTTCCTGTTTGGCGGCCATCTTCATTGTTTACAAAAACAATGAATAAAACTGTGATTTTATCACCAAGAAAGCAGCATGAGCAGCGAAAATGTCACAGAGGGGCCTAAGAGAAGACTACAAACAGGCTGGTACTTTTATTTATGTAATGCTGGGCATACACGGCACGTTTATGCGCCGGAATCGAGCCAGCGCCTCGATGCAGGCGCGTCACCGCTCGTCCATGCGTGCGTGCGGATCGATTCCCGCTCGTCCCCGCTGGCACTTCCTTCTCAGCGCTTATCAGCGCTTCGTTTTTGCCTATTGTCCGCCTGCGGGGATCGAGCCGGGAATCGATCCACGCGGTGATCGGACATGTCGGAAATTATCAATCGAGCCATCAGCGGCTCGATTTATAAGAAGAATCTGCCGTGTATGCCCAGCATAAGATTTTCACAGTACAGATTCTCTTTAATACAATTTTAAATTCTTGTTGTGTCTGAAAGGAAATCAGCGGAAAATTGACATGTGCACAGCTGGGATAATAGCTGCTTTCTCCTAAGCATGCTGGACAAAACAAGTTTAAAATTAAGTGCAATTGGTATAATCATTTACTCAGCGAATCACAAATATGATTACAATTTTTTGATATCATGCTGTCACCAGTTTTGGCTTTTACCCGTAGTTAATGCTAAAAGCAAGTGCAATATATGTTCTCCTACGCATGCAAAATTGCCTATTATGTGGAGATATATTAAAGCTTTTTCAAAGCTGGGCCTTGCAGCTTAAACACAGGTTCATATTGCTTTGGGATCTCTGGGTGCTCTATGCTTTCAGTGGGTTTCAGCAGGCCATAAAGTACGTGTATAAGGAAGCGCTAGAGCCAATGATGTCACAGTGTTGCAGGCATTATGGGAAATGGAAGAACGTTCCTCGCTGGTACGTAACCACAGCTGCAGCACACAGAAAAATGAGTCTCATAATTCACGTCCTTGTCATCGTTATTCTTCCCAATCCTGATTTAATCGAACGGTCAGCTTTTCACAATTGGTGTTAGGGTTTCCATTATAAATATATAACCAGAAACATAACTGGAGTCAGATGTTTCCCAGGTTATTTGCAAAAATATGTTTGTGTGTTCGTAATGCCAGTCGTGGTCTGCAGCCCATTCCCAAACATTAAAGATCTTGTTGATGCTGTTTTTGGCAATATTATTTTTGGCTGCATTTTTCCTTGAAGGTTTACTGTGTATTTAATATATAACACACAGGTGCACACTATTCCTGTTTGCTTGTGAACTGCCTCCATTGTTTCCACCCAGCCCATAAGCTATTTATATTGGAAGAAAGGAAAAATCTGTAAGGCTGATTACATCTTCACATTTGGTGACTTCAAACCCACCCCCTCTACCCTTTTTTTTTTTTTTTTTTGTAGCTACTTTTTTGATCTAGTAACTGAAAATAGTAATGATTCAAAAGAGACCACCACAAATTTGTTGCCAAATTAGTCCATAAAACTGTTCAAAAATAGATTTAATTAAAAATATGTAGCGTTGAAATCGCAACATGTGTTTTATACCGATTTTCATGTCCTCCGGGCGCTTTTTTCCTCCCATGGTTTAAAGTTATGATACTATAATGAATCTTTCAATAGGTTATGCTACACCAGAAAACTTTTGATCTTTAATATGCAGTTTGGAAATTTGTTTTTGTTGTGGGCATTTACTAACTCTGTTATAAAATATTTAAACAGGGCTGTGACTTTGTTTTTTTACTTTATGAATGATTTTGATCTTTTGATTTTAACATACAGAGCTCAAGCTAAAATCACTAACATCACTATGAGAGTTACAGATTGCCCAGCAAGCTAATGGTGAACCAAAATTCCTAGGAGTGTGTAAGGGTCTGAAAGAGACCAAAAAGCCTTACTAAAATGCTATGCAAAACAGAAGTGTACCTTCTTTTAAGAAGACAAACTTCTGTTTGTTTGCATCACTATGAGAGGGAGTTTTTCCTTTAGAGCAAGTGCTGGAGTAATAAGTGTACATTTCTGAATTTCGGTATACATACACTTTTGATAACTATTGTTTATACTGTACTTGCTATAGGAACTGTTTGTACAAATAAATTAAGATCTCCTGTCCTCTAGTTTGGTCAACTTCTCTCACTCTCACATTCAGGATTTCGTACAAGCATTATCTCTCCTCACCGCTTGTCCGTCATGCTCTGAGCCTGGGAACATTAAAATTCACCCTTAAAACGCACCTCTTCAGGCAAGCTGGAAATTTGTCCTACCCAGATATTGAAGCTCACTGCCTCATCTACCAGCTCCTTCATCCCCTTACCTAGGCCCTAATTCATCCAACTGAGAGAACTTGTTGCAGGCGCTCAGAATATAACTATCTTAAATCATAAGGTATAGGAGTAATTACCTACATAAATGGACAAACTATATGAGTAAATTTGGTTTTAATGATGCACAAAAAAAACGTGTTTCACGAGTACTGTCCGCTTCCTCAGATCAATAAGGAAAGTGCCTAAGTCTGTAGCAGTCACAGCTGTGGGTGCCTACAGCTTTAACTGCTACAGACTAAGGCACTTTATTTGTTCTGGGTGCCTCCAACAAGTTCTCTCAGGTGTAGTGCAACCTTTCAGGGTAGTGTATGGTACACCACACGTCCAAATACCTAAGAAGAGTGACTGACCAGTACCTGCCAAACGGTTCTGGGACACCGAATAGGAACGGTTAATGTCCCGTAGGCTCTGTCGGTGGTTGCAGGAGTGCATCCCACCCTTGTGAGTATCCCTTACTATCCTACTCATACCAAGTTTACCTAACGATACTGCACCATCAGGCTCCTGGTCTCTCTCATTACAGAACCTTGGCGGTTGGAATCTCAACCACCAGGAATCATCCCATTTGCCTGATTCACCCAACTGTGCTGCCTGCACAAGGCAATTTTATTGGTACCTATGTTGGAGGAGCACTGCCCGTTAATCTAATTTTACCACGCGCACTACCGAGAATGCACCCATTGCACTGATAATGCACTGTGGACACATTACACCCGTAACGTGCATGTTGATAATAGGTTAATGATGCGTTTGCACCAGAGGCTTTCTATGGGAAACACTTAGCTATCCGTTGGATTTTTTCACTTTGTTTACCAGAATGAATCAAACGGATCTGTTACAGATGACAGTATGAACAAGCACTATTAATAACATCCGATCGGTCATCTGACCGTTTTAGCAATCTGACAAAATAGTCAGTTTTGCCTTGTAGTATGAACTGAACCTAAAGTGCTGATTAATAAAACAATGTATTCAACTAATGAATTAATGTCACACATTTTCTTTGGCTTGTTTCCCATCTTTAGTATCTTATACTTATCTTCTGGATAGAAATTGTACTTTTCCTTATTACATAGCATTAGTCATTTTATTGGGATAATGATGATCACTTTTATCCTTCTGACTCATCATTATCATTTTTTAATGTAGCGTTAGAGGAACAACAATGCATCATAGTAACCGCATGTCTTTTTGTTAATCCTTAATATTTGATGGAGCTTAAAAGATTAGACAAATCTGTTTCCGTTGTTTTTTGTTTTATATTTCTATTTCTTTTATAGTGCAAATAAATTACTGTTTAAAGTAGATTGAAAAGAAAATCATACTGAAAACAATTTTAGGTAGTGGGAAATAAAAATATACTGAATGATAAAAGCACAGAAACAAATGTGCTTTTAGAGAATGCTGTATGAATACTTTGATCTAGTTTTGTATAATGCTCAAATATCATTGCAGTGAGGCATTTGACATTTACTATTCATATGTTGCATTTTCATAACTCCTCGTTCTCCTAACAATATTTTGTGACTAGAGTCCTGAGGTCTAGAGTAAAAAAAAAAAAATAGTAATATACATACATATAGAGAGAGATATATAGAGAGAGTGTGAAACCCTCTTGTGTTTCCTATCATGACAGGAAATAGGTCAATATTTCTAACAGGCAGAGCAGTAGGACAGTAGCATTTTTTTTCTTTTGTAGTGTTAATTAATTAGAATCTCTGTTCACTTATTATGACTCTTTTTTTTTTTTTGGTTTGTTTTTATTACTTGGTCCCAGAACTACTAGCACTCATTTTACATTCATGGGCATCCATGAAGGTCTGAGGAATAGAAAATGTACCCGAACTCTTGCACAGGACAGAAAGAAAACATAGAGAAATGCACCCTGCATGTTTTATGGCCCATACTCACGGGCAACTTTTCGGCCTGTCGCCAGCACACGTGAGCGTGTGCGCGACAGGCCGGCGACAGCTTGTCGCCAGGTCCCTCCGCATACACACGGCGGAGGGACCTGGCAACTGATGCGGCGGAAGCCCAATATATTTCGTATCTTGTTGCTGTCGCTAGTCCGCGGACTAGCGACAGTTCCGGCGGAGTTGCGGCGGCGACTGTCGCCAGGCGATTGAGCGGTTCAATCGCCCGGCGACATCAGCGACGAGCGACGGTTCGGGGTGCGCGCCCGTGCAACGCCGCATACTCACGGACGACCTGTCGGTGCAACACGCGCGCGCCGCGTGTTGCGGCAACATTTGTAGCCCGTGAGTATGGGCCATTAGAGAGTTTAGCCTGTGTAATTCCCCCTCATCTGTGTCTCATCACAAGTTGTAATTTGATTCCTCAGCTGTGTCATGTGACTGCCACAGCAGAGAGACAAATTGCGTATGCTTCCATAAAAGCAGGAAGTGGACACACACTGCAGATTTATTGCAGGATTTGTATCAGCTGTAACAAAGCAATGTTTTTCTTTAACCACTTAAGCACCACAGGATTAAACACTCCCCCCGCCCCCCCCCCCCCCCCAATGACCAGGCTATTTTTTTGCAAAATAGGCCACTGCAGCTTTAAGGGCTTGCTGCAGGGCCGCACAACTCACCACACAAGTTATTCCCCCCCCCCCCCCCCCCTTTTCTGCCCACCAATAGAGCTTTCTGTTGATGGGCTATGATCCCTGCTGGGATGTTTGTTTATATATTTTTTTTATTTGTTTATACACTATTTTTTAATACATTTTCATATTTATTTATTTCTCAGACCCTCCCTCCCCCCGCCAGCCAATGACAACGATTGGCTTTCATAGGCCTCAGCCTATGACAGCGGATCGCTCCTAACCCTCCTAGGGGACAGCTGTGTCACATGGCTGTCCTCAGTACATCTCTGCCGTAAATCGCAGCGATGTACCATGTAAATAGACGACGGTTTCGCCATCTAACAGTCTCCTAGTGGCGATCGCTGCTGGGAGACTTATGACGGAGCGGAGAGTCATTCAAGTGGAGATGCACTCCTGCAAAACCCCGCCCCAGCACTCCACGTCAATTGGCGTGGAGTGGTCCTGGGGCTGCCGCCGCATTCACGCCAATCGGCATGGAGCGGCCGGCAAAGGGTTAAAGGTTATTATGCTGTTGCGTATCTTTTAGAGTAGAGATGATCTTCTGAGTTCAGGCTAGCTTTAACAGGGACACAGTAATGGTTCTAAACTACTTAAAGTGGAATATAACCCAGCATTTCATCTTTGCTCTAAAACATTATTTACAGCATATTATATGCAACCAGCATATTTTTTTTTTTTACTAGAACAGCATTCGAAGGGTAACCCACAGAGCTTGAATGTTAAGTGCAGTGAATTGCAGACGCATCCGAACTTTAGATGATACATTTAAGTAAACACAAGATAACAAGTGAGGAATGTGACACATTCTCTGACTGTGCAGGAGCTGCTGGAGACAGAGACACTGAAAGCATGTCTGCCTGCAATACAGCAATGAATAAAACCAGTTATTAATAAAATGCAAAGTCAGCTCACAAAGCAAAAAACTGTACTTTTGGAAACCTATAACTTCTAAATGAATAATAATACTTATGCACAAATGCAAATATGATAGCCGTATGGCATATAAAAAGTAGGAAAACCTGTTTTTATTGAATATTATGTCAGGGTTTTAAACCGCTTTAATTGCAACCTAAAACATTTTATGTGTCCTGTACCTGTAGGATGGAGGGTGAATATATCACTAACAAATATGATGAAAGTGTTTGAATATGCTAATATGAATGGATTTCTATATGCCTGACTGTACTAGGAGTGCAAAGACAGTGTTGTGTTGGGTCTTTTAAATAATGGAGGAGGAGTGTAGATTTTTTTCTAAATTAGGGAATGTACCTCAGAATGTAGTTTTCTCAGTCATTACTTTTTTTTGCCTACATAAGTTCCAAGCAAGGTGCCAGGGAGCATAGCCTAGCTTTATAGTACACTAGCGCTGATGGCCCTGGCGTTGCCCGGGTATGTATTTGGCTGTTATTGGCTCCGTCCACTTTTTCTAACCCTAACACACAAACACTCAATGACTAAGTTTGTGAGCTTTGGGATCTTTGGCATCAATAATTTGTATATTCCCATAGAAATTAAACAAATCAGATTGGCTATTTGTGGCTCTGCCCCTCTCCAGCATTTGAACCCCAGTCACCCAATGACCAACTATAAGAGGTTTGAGGCATCTGCTATTGACAGTGTAAAAATTGCAGCAATTTAAATATTCCCCTTGAAAATCAACAGGTGAATTTTGATTGGCCATTATAAGCTCCACCCACTTCCATGAATATTAATCTCAGTCACCCATTGACCAACTGTGCAAAGTTTGAGAACGTTGCCATTAACAGTGAAGAAGGGCTGCAGTTCACATTTTCTCAGGGAAATCAAAATGTTTTTGACACCACCCACTTTTTGTAACCTTGACACACAGCCACTCAATGACCGAATTTGAGCTTTTGAGTTCCTGGCATCAAAATTGTGTGTAGTTGTGTGCAGTTTATCCAGCAAAGAAATCTGGCTGTTTGTGGCTCCACCCCTTTAGTGAATTTGAACCTCAGTCACTTAATGACTGTAGCAAGTTTGAGGCCTCTGCCATTAACAGTGTAAGAGTGTCAGCAGTTTCTATATTCCCCTTGAAAAGCAATAGGTACATTTTGATTGGCTGTTGTAGGCTCCACCCACTTTTCTGAATATTAACCCCAGTCAACCAGTGACCAACTGTGTCAAGTTTGAGAACCCTGACATTAACAGTGTGAGTGGCTGCAGTTTATATTTTCCTATGTAAAAAGTTTGTAGTTTTTGGCTCCACCCACTATTTCTAACCTTGAAATACAGTCACTCCGTTACCAAGTTTATAAGTTTGGGATCCTTGGAATCAATAAGTTGCATTTTCCCATTGAAATTAAACAAATCTAATCACCCCCTTTTAAGAATTTAAACACCAGTCTCCCAATGACTGACTATACCAGATTTGAGTCCTCTGCCATTAAGAGTGTAAGAAGGGCAGCAATGTAAATATTCCCCTTGAAAATCAATAGGTGAATTTTGATTGGCTGTTGTAGACTCCACCCACTCTCCTGAATATTAATCCCAGTCATCTAGTGACCAACTGTGTCAAGTTTGAGAACCCTGCCAATAACAGAATGGCTGAAATCAATCTAACAAATCTGATTGGTTGTTTGTGGCTCCGCCCCTTTCTGAATTTGAACCCCAGTCACCCAATGACCAACTGTACCGGGTTTGAGGCATCTGCCATTGACAGTGTAAGAATGGCAGCAATTTTAATATTCCCCTTGAAAATCAACAGGTGAATTTTGATTGGCTGTTGTAGGCTCCACCCATTTTCCTGAATATCAATTCCGGTTTCAATATTTTTTTGAGAAAATCCTGAATATCAATTCCAGTCACCCAGTGACCAACTGTGCAAAGTTTGAGAACCCTGCCATTAACCGTGTGAGAATGGCTGCAATTTATATTTTCCCAGTGAAATTTGTTTTTGGCTCTGCCCACTTTTTGTAACCTGGACACACAGTCACTCAGGGCCGGATTTACAGCTCAGGAGCCTATAGGCACAGAAGTTGTGGCGCCCCTAAACTCCGCCCCTCAGCAAAGGCCCCACCCCAAGTCATGCCCCCTATTTTTATGAAATAAAACCAGACAAGGAAATGCAGATATTCCCAAAGAAAAATACAGAACAACAACAATATGCAAATATTACCAATGATATACAGAATTTACAAAATATAGGACAATATTACCAGCAGCAAGCCAAATACAAATCACAAGGAAATGATACTAACAGCACAAAAGTTGTATATGGTCTCGCGGGCGGGACCATGGCTCAGTCATTAGGCCAATCACTACACTGCTACTCAGCGAGTGCAATGATTGGCCTGATGATGGAGCAATGGACTTGTCCATGAGACCATTGGCTACAGTGATAACATAAATTACTGTACATCATCTTTGGCTGAAGCTACACTTGGGACACAGTGTGACATGGAGTTGGGGGAATGCGGAGGATTCAGGAAGACAGAGGGGGATCACATTGGGACATCGGCGCACAGGGGGTACAGAGTAAGACACGGGGACAGCATAGGGGACACCAGGAGGACACGGGGACAGCACAGCACAGGCATGGGGGACAGCGGATGACACTGGAACAGTAGAGGACACAGGGACAGCAGTTAACTTACCCTTGTCGCTGCCTATAGCCAATGTTCTCGACACTGTGTTTCATGTCCCTCCAATACCTCCACCCTCTGGGTTTGAAGAATTGGAAAGATGGAATGCTATGGAAAGCAACGTGGAGCACATTGGCTATAGGTGGCGGCTAGGATAGGTTAACTGCCTCCCTGCCATGGTCCGCACATTGAAATCATTCTTTGGAAAAACACCAAAGCTCATCCCCAATTAGAAAATGTCCTTGCTATATAAATAGTATATAATTAATATCAATATAGCTAGAATATAACGCTAGGATGATGGGAATTACAGGGGGACGCATAGAGGGTGGGCACAAAAGGAATGCACAGAGGGTGGGCATGGAGGGAATGCACAGAGAGTGGGCACAGGCAGAAGATGCCTGGAGAATAGGTATGAGGGGGAAGCACAAAGGGTGGGTGCAGGGGGGCACACAGAGGCGGGGCATGGGTGAGGTACGCACAAAGGGTGATCATGTGGGGGAAGCACAGATTGGCACGGGTGGGAGAAGCATAGAGGGTGGGCAGAAGGGGAATGCACAGAAGGTGGGCATGGGAGGAGCACAGAAGGTGGGCATAGAGAGGGTGCGCATGGGCTGGGTACACAGAGGGTGGGCATGAGGGGAAAGGACATAGGGTGGGCATAGAGGGTGCACATGGGCTGGGTACAAACATAGGGTGGGCATAGAGAGGGTGCGCATGGGCTGGGTACACACAAAGGGTGGGCATGAGGACAAAGGACAGAGGGTGGACTTAGAGAGGGTGTGCATTGGCTGGGTACACACAGAGGGTGGGCATAGAGAGGGTGAGCATGGGCTGGGTACACACAGAGGTTGGGCAAGAGGGAAAGGGACAGAGGGTTGGCATAGAAAGGGTGAGCATGGGCTGGGTACACACAGGGTGGGCATGAGGGAAAGGTCAGAGGGTTGGCATAGAAAGGGTGAGCATGGGCTGGGTACACACAGAGGGTGGGCATGAGGGGAAAGGACAGAGGGTTGGCATAGAGAGGGTGAGCATGGGCTGGGTACACACAGATGGTGGGCATGAGGGGAAAGGACAGGGGGTGAACATAGAGAGGGTGTGCATGGGCTGGGTACACACAGAGGATGCTCAGGGTGGGCGCACAAAGGGTGGACTGGGCATGAGGGGGAAGCACAGAGAGGAACACAGGGTTGTAAAAAGAGTGAGTAAAAGCAAAGTGAACAAGCCAGTCAGAGTAGATTACCTTCTGTCACTGACTTTGACTGCCACTGTTCTCCTCTGTATGTCCCCATCTTTGAAGCAGGCAGGGCAGGCTGATCTCTGGCTGTTTTTCCTGGTCTTCCGTGTGCTAGCTGACAGCTACCACAAAGCTCTTTTGATCGTCTCTCTGCTGCCCCCCCCCCCCCCTCCTTCCATGTGGCTCAAAGTGCTCTGGAGTCCAGACACGCTCCAGTGCTCCTTCACTGTTCTTAAATTTCGCGGTACAGCTATAGCTGTCCATGTGTGACACAGCAGACACGCAGCCTCCGCAGTCACCAACACCAGAGGAGGAAACAGGGAGGCGGTGCTCTGCAAATCTTATGCTGTCACACAGCTCTTGCCGGGACTGCTGCAAACTAATCCGCTCCATAGCAATAGCTGCCCGCTTGTCTGCACGCTGAGTATACGGTACAGACAAGCGGGCAGCTATTGCTATGGAGCAGGTTGGTTTGCAGCAGTCCCGGCAAAGGCGGCAAGAGCCCAGCCCCATCTCTCCCCCACTGCCATGAGCCTTTCCAAAGCCGCCGCTAGGAGTGGAGAGCCGAGCCAGGAGCAGAGCGGTGAGTGACATCACACTTCCGCTCTGCTCAGAAAAGGGGACAGTCGGGGAATTTCCGCCTCTGTCAGATAAGGCGCCTGTAGGCACGTGCCTACAGTGCCTTATGGTAAATCCGGCCCTGCAGTCACTCAATAACCAAGTTTGTGAGCTTTCAGGTTTCTGGCATTAAAAATGTGGGAATGGAAGCAGTTTATCCACCGAGGAAATCTGATTTGCTGTTTGTGGCCCCGTCACTTAAGTGAATTTGGACCCAGTCACCCAATGACCGACTGTACCAAGTTTGAAGCCTCTGCCATTAACAGTTTCTATATTCCCCTTGAAAATCAACAAGTGGATTTTGATTGGCTGTTGTAGGCTCCACCCACTTTTCTGAATATTAATCATAGTCACCCAGTGTCCAAGTGTACCAAGTTTGAAAACCCTGCGATGAATAGTTTAAGAATGGCTGCAGTTTACATTTTCCCATTTAAAAAGAATGGCTGAAATTTGATTGGCTGTTTTATGCTCCGCCCACTTTTCCTGGATTTGTAACCTCGGTCACCAAGTGAACAACTGTGCCAAGTGTGGGGACTCAGGCTTGATTACTGTGAGAATGGCAGCCTTTTACAATTTTTCTATTGACTTGAATGGGTGAAATCTGATTTGCTATTTGTAGCTCTGCCCAAGTGTGCAGGGGGGGGCCCCAGACCCCCAGAACCTATCATCCCAGGTAGTTAGGGATCTGTATTTCAAGTTTCACTCAAATCTGTCAAGGCATTTTCGAGTGATCGCGGCACATGCACACATACATACACACATACATACATTCATAGTTACATAGTTACATAGTTATTTTGGTTGAAAAAAGACATACGTCCATCAAGTTCAACCAGTATAAAGTACAACACCAGCCTGCTCCCTCACATATCCCTGTTGATCCAGAGGAAGGCGAAAAAACCCTTACAAGGCATGGTCCAATTAGCCCCTAAAGGGAAAAATTCTTTCCCGACTCCAGATGGCAATCAGATAAAATCCCTGGATCAACATCATTAGGCATTACCTAGTAATTGTAGCCATGGATGTCTTTCAACGCAAGGAAAGCATCTAAGCCCCCTTTAAATGCAGGTATAGAGTTTGCCATAACGACTTCCTGTGGCAATGCATTCCACATCTTAATCACTCTTACTGTAAAGAACCCCTTCCTAAATAAATGGCTAAAACGTTTTTCCTCCATGCGCAGATCATGTCCTCTAGTCCTTAGAGAAGGCCTAGGGACAAAAAGCTCATCCGCCAAGCTATTATTTTGCCCTCTGATGTATTTATACATGTTAATTAGATCCCCTCTAAGGCGTCTTTTCTCTAGACTAAATAAACCCAGTTTATCTAACCTTTCTTGATAAGTGAGACCTTCCATCCCACGTATCAATTTTGTTGCTCATCTCTGCACCTGCTCTAAAACTGCAATATCTTTTTTTGTACTGTGGTGCCCAGAACTGAATTCCATATTCCAGATGTGGCCTTACTAGAGAGTTAAACAGGGGCAATATTATGCTAGCATCTCGAGTTTTTATTTCCCTTTTAATGCATCCCAAAATTTTGTTAGCTTTAGCTACAGCGGCTTGGCATTGAGTACGATTATTTAACTTGTTGTCAATGAGTACTCCTAAGTCCTTCTCCAAGTTTGATGTCCCCAACTGTATCCCATTTATTTTGTATGGTGCTAGACCATTAGTACGTCCAAAATGCATGACTTTACATTTGTCAACATTGAATTTCATCTGCCATGTATGTGCCCATATAGCCATCCTATCCAGATCCTGTTGGAATATGACACTATCTTCCTGAGAGTTGATGATTCTGCACAATTTTGTATCATCTGCAAAAATAGCAACATTGCTCACTACTGCATCTACTAGGTCATTAATAAATAAATTGAAGAGCACTGGACCCAGAACAGACCCCTGTGGGACCCACTGCTATATATATATATATATAGATTGTAGTGATAGGTTTGGTTTTTTTTTCTTTGTATCAACTGCAGAGCTATACATAAACATTTTCCCCATCTGAGTACTCCTCAGAAAACATGTCATGTATAGTGAAGCTGAATATGCATGAATTTGTGATTTTGGTCACAGGGATTTTGCTGCTTATGTTTGAGATTGTATCTTTATGTCCAGGCTTTAGAAAAAAAAAAAAGATCTACTTACCCAGGGCTTCCTCCAGCCCCTGGCAGACACTATGTCCCATGCCGCATTTCCGCTCTCAGCCGCCGGCCCGGGGTCCCTGCCGGTGCAGAGGCCGACCTCACAAGGTCGTCCTCTACTGTGCCTGCGCGAGCGCCGCTGTCAATCAAGTCCACGTTGTCTGGAGTGTAAAGCGGTACACTCTGGACAATGTGGACTTAAATGACAGCAGCAGTAGAGGACGACCTCATGAGGTCAGCCTCTGCAGCGGCGGGGACCCCGGGTCGACGGCTGAGGGACGAACTGTGGCATTGGACATAGCATCTGTCAGGGGCTGGAGGAAGCCCCGGGTAAGTAGATTTTTTTTTTACCTATAGCCTGGACATTTTAAGGCATAGTGGGTCTATCGGCAGCATTCCCCTTAGCAAATCTAGCACTGAAGAGAACTTAAACGTAATGATTAATGATTAATGGGATAGATACATTTGCATTGGAATTTTGTCCTTTCAGTGTTATGTGTAACTTAAGCTGTATACACTTAATAAATGAAGTTAATCCAACTTTGATCTTTTTAATTGATTTACAATGCATTTTTTTCTCTTTTTCTCCTAGGTCATAGACTTGGGAGCTGGAAAAGGTTATTTAAGCTCGTATTTATCCATGCGTTATGACCTGAATGTATATGGGATTGATTCTTCTCGTACCAATACAGATGGAGCTAACGAGAGAAACCGGAAATTGAAAAAATATTGGCAAGTCTATAAAACAAATGCCAGAACCACTTCAAAAGCACAAAAATCCGACCGAAAGAAAGAACGTTCATTGCCAACAAATGCTTGCCTGGATACAAATGCTGATCAGGATGTTTCAGGAGACAGAGGGGCGGATTTAAGAGAGAAAATGCCATCCTTTTCAACTTTGTGTGTTGATGATGAAATTAGCCCCATTTCTGACTCTAAAGACAGCAGTCTCTGTACTCCTCCAGTACACAATCCAGATACTGTGGATTCCTTGCTAAACGCTTGCTCGTTTTTGGAAGTCTTGCCTGCAGGGGCTGTTGAGCTGCCCCCCATGTCAGAAAGCGTTTGCAAAGTTCTCAGCCAGCAAGAAAAGGAAAGAAGAAAAATGGAGAACATCAAGACCAAAAACCTCAATGAGTCCCGTGTTTATTCACCCCTTACTTCCTATGTCACTGCCGAGACACAGCTCCATGACCTAATTACTGATCTAGAGGTTGTCTCCCTTTCATCTCTCTTCACATGTGTAAACAGCTGTCATTTCTCTGTAACATCCAGAGACTAGGCCTTAATTGATTTCATAGCACAGGAGGTTTTTATTTTGTTTCATCCCCATTATAATTCAAATAGATTTTTCCTTGGGGTGTGGACTGTTGTTTATATTCTGCTGCGTTGCCTTCTGCCCACTGCAGACAAATAACATGCTAAAGCATTCTTAAAGTGAAATAGTTTAAAACTGTAAAATGTGTTCTCATAAAATCACTTTTGTCTAAAAGTTGTACCCCCGGCCCGGGGTGATATTTCACATAGACTGTGTTCAGTATGTCCATTGGAGTTTCTTGTTAAGATTAATTATACCAGACATCATCTTGTAGAACTACAAAATTCTACAAATTTTATGCAGGTTGGGTTTTATTATTTGTAGATAACCAGTTGTAAAGTTATGTCCAATGCCAAGTACACATGCTGGGATTACGGTAACTCAGGCAAGGTAGTTAAAGAGAACCTGAGGTGAAGCTCGGGCTCAGAAACAGATACTTACCTAAGGAGAGGAAAGCCTCTGGATCCTATTTAGGCTTCCCTCACTATCCTCTGGCCCCTTGCTGCTTGCTGAGACCCCCTTTAACATCAGGGCCGCATGCCTCTTCTGTCACAAGCACCGCCACATCTGTGAAGTAGCACGGAGCTGCTCATGCAAAAGCGACTCCAGCCTACTGCGCAAGTGTGGCCGTACTAGTGCAGGCTCAGTACAGCCGCACAGGTGACTTAAGAGGAGCTGTGCTTGGCGTTGGGCAATCAGAGGACAATGAAGAAAGCTTCATTAGAATCCAGGTCTATTTAGGTAAGTATCTGTTTTTGTACCCGAGCTTCAGCTCAGGTACACTTACGGATAGTCTCGGACAAGAATCTAGCATTTGTACAACAGACCCCCAAAAAGGCTTAAAAGATCAGCCATGTTGACTTTTACAAAGCACAACTGGAGCAGCGATACATCTGATTGCAATTAACAAATGTTAAGATGTAACTTTTAATAATATTTTTTCAAATCTGCTGAGAATTCAGGTGATGTGTAGTGCTACATGAACAGTGCCGGTAGGCATCAAATAGTAACGCGTATGTGGGCTGTGGCCACAAATATGCATGAGTAGGGCCAAAGTCAACCTGAACACACCTGAAACTACACTAGATGATCAGTGACTTAAATCGCCACAACTGGTCTGCTGTACACATGCTAGATTCTTTGTGTTGTTTTTAGTCACTGATCATCTAGTGTAGTTTTAAGTTGACTTTGGCCCTATGCAGCCACAGCCTTCATGTACATTACAGTTTGTTGATCACCTGCACGGTTTATGAAGCACTTTATACCTCCCTTAAAATCTCAGCAGATTTTAGATGTATCAGTAAAATTTACATTTACTAACCTCACCCTGCTTATTTTCTCTTCTGTCAGCCAACTTCCAGTGCTAATTTGGCATTAGGGTTGTACTGCAATGGAGTGACTGCCTCACAATGGGATGAATTCACTAAGTCGAGCTACCACGCATAGGCAGCGCAGGATAAAATTAGCAGTGGCGGCGCCAGGGGGGTGCTTGGGGGTGCTCAAGCACCCCCTAAATTTGTCCAAGCACCCCCAAAGAACCCCCTGGCGTGAACTGACTTCAGGCGTCTGAGAGACGCCGAGTCAGTTCACAGCAGCAGCCTGGAGCAGCAGGCAGGGCTACGGTAAGATGGCCGCCCGAAGCTCTGCTCTGCAGACTTGGAGTCTGCAGTGCAGGGCTTCGGGCGGCCATTTTTCCGTAGCCCTGCTCGCCGGATGCAGGCTGCTGCAGGAAGGAAGAGGATCGTGGGAGCTGAGCTGCGCGCCACAAGGAGGTCGGAAGAGGGGGAGGTCGGAACAGGAGGTCTTCTGACTAGGTGAGTAAATGGGTTTTTATTTTATTTTTCAGGTGGTGCTGCTGATTGTGGTCAGATCTGATAAGGATTGTGCATATTGGGGTCATATCTGATAACGGTTGTGCATATTGGGGTCATATCTGATAACGGTTGTGCATATTGGGGTCATATCTGATAACGGTTGTGCATATTGGGGTCATATCTGATAACGGTTGTGCATATTGGGGTCATATCTGATAACGGTTGTGCATATTGGGGGCATATCTGATAACGATTGTGCATATTGGGGTCATATCTGATAACGATTGTGCATATTGGGGTCATATCTGATAACGATTGTGCATATTGGGGTCATATCTGATAACGGTTGTGCTTATTGGGGTCATATCTGATAACGGTTGTGCATATTGGGGTCATATCTGATAACGGTTGTGCATATTGGGGTCATATCTGATAACGGTTGTGCATATTGGGGTCATATCTGATAACGGTTGTGCATATTGGGGTCATATCTGATAACGGTTCTGCATATTGGGGTCATATCTGATAACGATTGTGCATATTGGGGTCGTATCTGATAACGATTGTGCATATTGGGGTCATTTCTGATAACAGTTGTGCATATTGGGGTCATTTCTGATAACGGTTGTGCATATTGGGGTCATATCTGATAACGGTTGTGCATATTGGGGTCATTTCTGATAACGATTGTGCATATTGGGGTCATTTCTGATAACGATTGTGCATATTGGGGTCATTGAACGTGTTTTTTGTTCAAATCTGCTCACATTACGTGTATTTTCTTGAGAAAACCTGCACAATTATGTGAATTTTCTGGGGAAAGGGTCAACAAAACTTGGGCCCTCTGTCTTTGCGTTGCACTTTTAAAGGGAACCCGAGGTGAGAATAATATTGAGGCTGCCATATTTATCTCCTTTTAAGTAATACCAGCTGCCTGGCTGCCATGTTGGTCCTCTGCCTCTAATTCTTTCAACCATAGACCCTGAACAAGCATGCAGCAGGTCAGGGGTTTCTGACAATATTGTCAGAACTGACAAGATTAGCTGCATGCTTGTTTCTGGTGTAATTCAGTTCACTACTGCAGCCAATAGATCAGCAGGGCTGCCAGGCAACTAGAATTGTTTAAAAGGAAATAAATATGGCAGCCACCATATCACTCTCACCCTGGGTTCACTTTAAATTACAGTTAGCCCCGCCCTCATCCGGTCATGACCATGCCCAATTTTTCACCGCGGCGCGTGATGTAGCCACACCCATTTGTCGTCAGCTCACCCGAAAATTGGTCCAGCACCTGCATAGCACCCCCTAAAAAAAATTCCTGGAGCCGCCACTGAAAATTAGCATGTGCACACTGCGCCGGTCCTTTAGCGTAAAGTGCGCTAAGTTGCGTGTGCGTTTTGTAATTGCCACGTGATGTGATGTAGCGCTGTTAGGAACTCACCTGAAAGTTCCCACAATGCGACTACTCCTCACGAGAGTCGCATCGGGTCCTCCACTTCCTCATGCCGGCGGCCGTCCTCTGCTGCTGATTTGCGTACTGGGGATCGCTCTGCGCATACTGGTGGGTGTATGTCACTCTCCTCTCAGCCACAGTATGGTCTGAGGCGGCGACAGAGGTAGTGTCAGCTGTCAGGATAGTCAGCTGACACTTAGTCAGGGGTTTATTTAAAGAGACTCCGTAACAAAAATTGCATCCTGTTTTTTATCATCCTACAAGTTCCAAAAGCTATTCTAATGTGTTCTGGCTTACTGCAGCACTTTCTGCTATCACTATCTCTGTAATAAATCAATGCATCTTTCCCCTGTCAGACTTGTCGGCCTGTGTCTGGAAGGCTGCCAAGTTCTTCAGTGTTGTGGTTCTGCTATGAACTCCCCCATCCAGGCCCCTCTCTGCACACTGCCTGTGTATTATTTAGATTAGAGCAGCTTCTCTCTGTTCTATTATCTTTTACAAGCTGGATAAATCGTCCTCTGAGCTGGCTGGGCTTTCACATACTGAGGAATTACATACGGGCAGAGCTGTCTGCACTCTGCAGGAAGAAATAGCCTGACACTTCAGTGGAAGATAGCTGCAGGGGGAAAGAAACACACAAATGATCTCTTGAGAATCAAAAGGAAGGCTGTATACAGCCTGATTGTGTATGAATGTATTTTCTATGTGTGGACATACTGTACATCAACCTACTTCCTGTTTTGGTGGCCATTTTGTTTGTTTATAAACAAACTTTTTAAAACTGTTTTTAACCACTTTTAATGCGGCGAGGAGCGTCGAAATTGTGACAGAGGGTAATAGGAGATGTCCCCTAACGCACTGGTATGTTTACTTTTGTGCGATTTTAACAATACAGATTCTCTTTAATAAATATAAAATAATGGATGCTGACCCTGTCCGGGATTGAACCCTGGTCTCTCAAATCTGAGGCGATGCCCGTAACCAGTATACTATAGCTGACACACAGTCAGGATGTTTTGCTGGTCAGCTGACTGGTTAGTCAGTTGACATGTATTGCTACCTGTGTCAGCTGATCTCTCTGTCAGCTGACACTTAAACAGGATTATTGCCTTCGTGTGATCGGCTGCTGTGTGCATGTGGCTGGCCACTGATTGGTTGCATGAAGTATTTAAACCTGTTGAGTGCTTTCTGTCATTGCCTGTGATAGCTTTGGCTGCGTGCTTCTGCTGGGTGTGATTTATTGCTTATTGATTATCTGTGTACCGACTTTGCCTGGAATCTGACTACTCTCTGTCTGCCGCCTGAACCGACCTTCTGCCTGATACCTGACTACTCTCTGATCTCTGCCTTTACCGACCTAGGATTGCCTGACCTTGACTTCGCCTGCTCCTTGTGTACCTCGATACTTCTGGTTATACGTGTATGACCTTGGCTTGTTACTGGACTTTGCTACACTCCTGTTAGGTTCTGGTGAGTTACATAGTTCACTCTACGCTCAGCTCCTATACCTTGAACCTACAAGGCCTGGGTGTAACCGTAGTCGGGCAGGTGTTGTTTCCTCACCTCCCGTTCAAGCGGGGATGCGCCATGCAGGGTGAAGAAGGTGGGAATAGATTGGGGCATAGGAGCTGAGCTGTGAGCTGATAACTTGCCAAGCCTGACATTACAAGCGCGGCCGCGATACTTCCCTAGTGCGGCTGCTGCTATGTTAATTAACGTAGTAGCGGCCGTGTTAGTGAAGTATCATGGTCGTGCTACATCACACGGCAATTACAAAGAGAGTGTGTAACTTAACAGCGCATGCTATGCAACAGGACTGCGCATAGCATGCGCTAATTTTATCCTGCACTGCCTGTGCGCGGAAGCTTTATTGCAACTTTGTGAATCAATCAACCTTAATGTTGGCTTTTCCTCTGAAATTCCCATGTAAGGTTTGCATTAAATTCATATAATGACAGATACAGATATTTCTGTTCTAGAGCTACGTGCTTGTTTTCATACCAAAGTTGTTTCCTAGTCTTGTTGATGATTTTAGGAGTGTAGTTGTATAGTTTATGATGCAGACACTGAAGGATTGTTTATGTACTACTTCATTATGTGTTTCCATTAAAACAATATTCCATTTTCTTTTCCTAGGATTCTATAATGGTTGGCTTACATACATGTGGAGATCTTGCGCCCAACACATTGCGCATTTTTGTTGTAAAACCCGAGATTAAAGCCGTGTGCAGTGTCGGTTGCTGCTATCATTTTCTGTCCGAAGAATTTGACAGCTTAGAGGAAGGTATGGCAAATGATTTTGTTTGATTTTTGTAAAAATACAACACCTTAGAGTTTTCCGTGTTAAATTTGTTGCTGTCTAAGGTGCGTGCAAATGAACAAAGATTGTCACCTGTGTGGGTTGGAATTTGATCCTTTGGGTAAAAGTTTGAATGCTGTACAGATGTGTTGCATGGCAACAGCCTCATGACGTGTCCTTTTGCTATTACACTTTTAACTTACCCCTCCTCTTGCTGCGCAGTTGGGAAGTTTATCTTTTCCCCTGAGTTTTCTCCCAGGAGATATTTTCACACCTTATCAATAACGTACTTTTAAGCTACCAGCAAGCAAGAAAATACTCAAATTAAAGGGAACCTGAGGTGAGAGGGATATGGAGGCTGCCATATTTATTTCATTGTAAGCCATGCCACTTGCCTGGCAGTCCTGCTGATCCTCTGGCATACATCGTGTCTAAGTGAAAACCCTGGAACAAGCATATAGCTAATCCAGTAAAGGCTGAGTCAGCTGAGTCACAGTACCTGATATGCTTGTTCAGGTTATATAACTAAACGTATTAGAGACACAGGATCAGGAGGACAGCCAGGCAACTGGTATTGTTTAAAGAGAATCTGTACTCTAAAATTCTTACAATAAAAGCATACTATTCTATTCATTATGTTCTCCTTGGCCCCTCCTGTGCAGTTTCTGCCACTCCCTGCTGCAATCCTGGCTTGTAATTGCCAGTTTTAGGCAGTGTTTACAAACAAAAGACATGGCATGTGATAGGCTGAGAGGAGCTCTGTCTGTGACTTACACAGAGTTTGGAGGGGGCCTGGAGAGGGTATGTGTATAGCTTCTATTCTATCACAAGCAAAACAGCACATTCCAGCCTGAGTGCCTGAGCCTGACAAAGCCGTCAGAGGAAAGAAGATTAGATTATATAACAGAGATAATACAGCCACTGTGCAACTAGGAAAGGCTGCAGTAAGACAGATCACATTAGAACAGGTATAGGAACTTGTAGGATAGAAGAAATAAGGCTCAACATTTTGTTACAGAGTCTCTTTAAAAGGAAATAAATATGGAAGCCCCCATATCCCTCTCACCTCGGGTTCCCTTTAAGTTAGATTTTTCAGTTTTTACTTACTTTTTGGTACTTTTTCACTTTGCAAAGTGCTGAAAAGTTACTTTGTGTAGAAGATGAAAAATGTTCTTTGGTGAGAACATTCAGGAGAAAAGTTAGGGGGATGTAACATCCAAAAATAAAAAAATTGCCTAAAAATAGTTAGTGCCCCAAACATATATGTAAATCCCATTTTTTCTAAAATAGGTCCCTATATGTCCCCTAATTTTGTGTTTTACCTGCTCTGTGTGCCTTTGCTGAACTGTGCCGAATGGTGCAGTGCCAACGGCATTGTGGGAAGACTTTTTTTTTTTAAAGGATAACTGAAGAGAGAGGTATATGGAGGCTGCCATGTTTATTTCCTTTTAAACAATACCAGTTGCCTGGCAGCCCAACAAGCTTATCTCAAAATGCAATTAACAGAAACATTTCAGATAAGGTAAGGACACTATGACCAGAATGTAATTTAATTCCCCTCTCCCCTCCCTTTGAAGAGTGATGCAAGCCTGTTACCTTGGTGATGTTTGTTTGAATCATCCTTATACTGCAAACTTTTATTTTAACTTTTTTAATGATAAAGACCTAAAACTAAAAAGTGACAGTTTTTCTTGTACAACATCACTTGGAAAGTACCATTATGTATCTTTGTTTATCCATCTTCAATAGTATTTATTAATTGAGAAATTAATTATCTTGGCAAATCCAACTGGAAGGGTCCAAGCCACACAATATATGGCACAATAGTGTAGTAAATAGCATTCTCAGTTTGCAGCAGTAGAGTCCCATACTTTGCCTGGAGACTGTCTGCATGGAGTTTGTATGTTCTCCCTGTGTTTTGGATTTGCTTTTTCTGGTTCCCACTGACATTCCTAAAAGTTAGTTATTCATTAATTGGTTTCCCCCAAAATATTGGCTGTAGATTACCGTATGTTAAGTAATAGCTTTTGAGCTCCTCCTCTCTGTAAAGTCCTGTGTAATGCTGGGGATACACGGTACGTTTCTGTACCGTGTATCGGCCAGCTGATAATATTCAGCTGGCCCGATCAAGCCGCTCAACCCTCGCCAGCTCGTTCCCTGCCGGCGGACAATGGCAGGGAATCGAGCGCTGATAAGGAAGCGCCGGCGGGGACGGGCGGTAATCGATCCGCGCAGACGAGCGGGGACGCGGCCGGGGTCGATCCGGCGGCTAATCGGTCACCGGATCGTCTTGTGTATTCCCAGCGTAAGATGTCATTGTCCTACAATTACATAATAATAGTAATAACAATTAGTAATAAACGTAAGCTGAATGTCATTAGAAAATAGGAAGTGGCCAGTTTTAGATTAGCATTGCTGAAGTAAAACACAATTGTATGGAGAAGACCAGACAAACCATACTGTCTGATTTTGAAGTTGGCCATTCTACTTAGACTTATTCATTCCAAACTTCCTGCTGATGTTTGGCATGAAAATGTGATCATGTTTTTTTTTATTCATCACTGGTGAGATAAAAGTATGTTACACAGAAGCGAGGAAACGCTGCTGTAAAATTCTCTTTTTCTGCTGTCCATCTCTGCTCTGGACACATAAACATTCAAGAACTGTGTGTACAGGTGAATACTGAATTTTACATGACAGAGCTCTGTAATACATAACTGTGTGAGGACTGATATAATAACCCAGTAACTGAGCTTTCTACAATATTGGTTGGAAACCTTCTCCATTTTAACCCAATTGTCACTCTTTTTTTGTTATTGTCATGTAACAACAGAACAACAGAAAACCGGAAAAATGCAGCACTCATCGTCAGCTTGGCTAATGCTAAAGAACTGTAAAAGCCTATTTAAGCTCCAAAAAAAAAAAAAAAAAAAAAAAACACATACCATAAACAAAAGATTTAGTGCTGACGACTTAAAAGGACAACTGAGGTGACAAGTGACATGATGAGCTAGACTAGTGGCAAGCACACAAATAACTAGGCTGTGCAACTTTTTTTCTCTCTCTGCCTGAAAAAGTTAAGGATCAGGTATGCAAGTGACAGTTTCTGCCCAGGTCGGACTAAAAACCTTCACTGATAAGTAATTACAACCATAAAACACTTTCCTGTCCGTAAATGGCTTCTGAGAGCAGAAAAAAAGATAAAAAGGGTCAATAATTCATAGATTTAAGCTCTAGCATACTTCAATGCATGTATCATTGAGCAGACACAATGAAACAGTAAAAACTTAAAAACGAGATTTAAATATAAAATAAAACTGTGAGATATCTAAAAAAAAGTAATTTTTTTGGAGAAGGAGGATAGATACAATTGTTTTTCAGTTAATTTTCACCTCAGACGTCGTCTAACCTTTAGCCAACCTCGACATGCCGATGGCCGCAACGGCAGCCCCAGGACTGCCTAACGCCGATCGGCGTAAAGTCCTGGGGCTCTGTTTTGCAGGAGATCGCGCGCAGGCTGCGCGCGCATTTCCTGCTTGGTGGGCGGAGCGGAGCTCGGGAGACTGTTAGACGGCGAAACCGCCATCTAATCACTGGTATAGCGCTGCTATCTGCAGAGGCACAGGGGTGATCGGATGTCATAGGCTGAAGCCTATGACAGCTGATCACAGTGATTGGCTGGCGGGGGGAGGGAGAAAAGGGGGGGGGGATACATTAGTTAAAGAAAAATAACACACATTTTTATTTAAAAAAAATGACAAATAAAAACAAACAAACATCTGAGGGGCGATCAGACCCCACCAGCTGGAAGTTCTATTGGTGGGGAGAAAGGCAGGGAGTGTGCTGTGTCGTGTGGCCCTGCAGCTTGGCCTTAAAGCTGCAGTGGCCAATTTCTCAAAAAATGGCCTGGTCTTTAGGGGGGTTCAATAATGCAGTCCTCAAGAGGTTAAAGAGAAACTGTGACCAAGAATTGAACTTCAGTAGCTGATACCCCCTTTCCCATGAGAAATCTTTTCCTTTTTACAAACGGATCATCAGGGGGCTCTGTTTGGCTGATATTGTGGTGAAACCCGTCCCACAGGGAACTGTGAGGACCGTGGTCCTAGCACTTTCCTGTCTCTGAACCTCGTTGCATTGTAGGAAATAGCTGTTTACAGCTCTTTCCAACTGCCTAAAAAGCAAGCAGCATCTCCTTCTATTGACATCACCTGCCAGCAGTAAAAATGTCACCATGTGGTAAATGTCAGAATGTAAATCAGGGAGAGGAAAGCTTTTACAATGGGCAAAAACTGACTAAATCATTTATACATAATTATTGTAAAAAATGAAGCACTTTATTACATTATTTTCACTGGAGTTCCTCTTGAAGTAATGCTCTGTAATTTTCACTGCATCCCATCCAATAGCGTAATGGTACATTACAGCCGTTAACTACCTTATAGGCATCAGTACACTTCTCTCCAAATTCATAAACTTTGTTAGTACCTGGATCTAGTGCTGCCCTAGACTATGATACATATACTACACGATACATACATAGACATTAGAATAGGGATTAGATTGTGAGCCCCTCTGAGGGACAGTTAGTGACAAGACAATATACTCTGTACAGTGCTGCATAATATGTTGGCACAATATGAATACTAAAATAAATTATAATTATTGAATAGCATTTTATAGAGTTGTCCATTGTTATATGTTTAGTCAGTCTGGTGGCAAGAATCGGAAATAAAAGCATCCAATTTTCATCTAAAAATGATTGCCTCTATGTTGAACTTTTAATGTCCCATAAACAGGTCGATTAGGGTACAGTACTTGGGGGTTGATTCACTAACGAGAACACACTCAAGCAGCATGAATTCATAGAAGCGGGTGTACGCTATGCTCGGTCCTGTCAACGTGGCGTGTGCTCTAAACTTGCACACGGTAGTGTGACAGCGATACTTCACTAGTGTGGCCTCTACTACGTTCATTTATGTACTAGCAGCCACACTAGTGAAGTATTGCGGTCATGTTAACATCACATTGCGTGGCACTTCAAAAGATTGTGCGTAAATTAAGAACGCATGCTACACTGACAGGACCGTGCGTAATGTGCGCTCGCTTGTAGGAACTCGTGCAGCTTGAGCTCATTATCGTTAGTGAATCAACCCCTTAATGTCTTCAGATACAATCGTAAAATCCTGCAAACTGAGAATAGAGCATAAATCGTATATACAATACTAAGTGCACCCTCATAGGCTATTTCACGATAGCTATACCAACTCAAAAAAGCTCAGATAGGGTTAATTCAGTGTAATGACCCAATTGGGTTAATAGAATAAATCACTATATTAAAGATCACAATCCATCTTATGAGTAGTCAAAAATATCAACGATTTATTAAGGGACTTGTCCCATAGAAACAATTAAAGCAATACAATTAAATTCTCCCTATGAGCTGAAGATGACCAGAACCCCTCTGAACATAGCACTACATACGGTAATATAAAAAAATACAGCAATTGTAAAATCCATCATTTGATCGATAACATTTTTATTCCAATTGACCATAGAATCGCTTTATGTTTATTTTCTCCAAATACTGAGTGGTTTTCTGTACAATTTGATCGCAAAAGTTTGATCGAATGATGGGGGGGAGGGGGCACACTGATCCGCTGTGCAGGCGAGCTTTGTCACAACGCACTACTGCACAAATTTTGAGTGCTACACAGAACTGTCCCATACAATAAGAGCAATGCAGGTGGTATGCATTTGTGTAGAACCCATCCCTACTTGCATTGTTCAGTGAGTGCAAAGTGTGTTCAGGCAAAATTTGCCGTGGTATGGTTTGTGGACAATATTGGTCTCTTATGCTAAATATTATTGGTTTAAAAAAGAACTTCCATGAAACAGAACCTGAGATGAAGATAGAGGCTATGTTTATACTTTTTCCACGGTATGTGACTTTTGCGTTACAATTTTCAGCTTGTCGTTATGGATTCTAATAAGAGATGTGAATAAAGCTTCATCAAGCAGTGCCGACCGCCTCCTCCTTTTGCTATATTTCTACTTACCTAGGGCTTCCTCCAGCCCCATGAGGTGCATGGGCTTCATTGTCTTATAATCACCCAGGTAATGTGGCCGGCTGCGCTATGATGCGCACCCCTGTTGTGCTCCGGGGGCTTTCTGCACCTGCGCAGAACGCTCTAGGGTTGGAAGTGCAGCTGGGGTGTGTGTGCGGACATCCTGCGCATGCGCAGAAGGGCAGGACTGGTCAGATTACCGGGGCTAATTAGAAGACAATGGAGCTGTTAGAGGATGGCGAGGGATCACACTCACCTCATGGGGCTGTAGGAAGCCCAGGGCAAGTATAAATATAGCCTTTATCTCAGGTACCCTGAGTAAGTACTTGTTGCAGTAACAAAACATACAGAATAACAATCTGAATACTTTCACTTGCGTACAAACTACATATTATGGAATTAAGTTTGTGCCTTCTTCCATATAAATTGTGTGCTCCGGATTGTACTTGTTACATGGGTCAAATAAGAAATGTTTTCCTAGGTCCTCTAACATCTTATTGTTAAAAACTTGTAAAAATAATTAGAGGAAATGAAAAAGAGGCCCACTCCTTTGAATTATATTGTGCATTTTTATTGAAAATGGAGAGCACTGGCATACGGCAAATTTGTTACTAAAGTGAATAAGCTATCTAAATCTTTATTGTATAGCTTTTGCAGACCCTTGTGGCAAGCAGGGAATGGTTCTGTATTACTGTAACCTTGGGAAATGAAAAAGCATTAAAGTCCTTTTGTTATAGATTTCTCACTGTTATGTATTTTTATTCAGTTTTTATATGTTCGCATTTGCAATGGCTCTGCACAGAGGACTGTTTAGTCATAACTGACACTGTCTCTCCATCATGTTTCTGCACAGCTGATATTTGAAGGAAAAATCTATCTTTTATTATTTTATAGAAAGGATATTAAAAAAAATGATGAAGTTTATAGTCTAGCTTCTATAGTGATTTCTGAGACCCTAGAAATAGATGAAAACAAATGACAACTAATCAAAATTTGTGAAATATTCTGTATGGTATAACAAGGTTTATTTGCTACGCACAGCAAGCAAGCCCTTTCATCATGCAAAAGCTTTTGCAAATAAACCTTGTTACACCACACGGCAGCTGCCATAGCCTTTTTTTACATGCACTACTACATTGACAAGTGTTAATCACTATACCCAATTGCCGGCACAATGTTTTACAGTCACACAGAGCAACAGGGAGTTTCGGACATCCTCATTACTGCATAACACTTTGCACTAGTACAACCTGCCATAGCCATTGTAGCACTGAATATAATATAATAAAACATTTTGTCTGCAATAGTGCTTTGCTTTGCTTTACCTGCTATGCTCACATCCATTTTTTCCACATTTTATTGCTTTTTATATTGCTATGCCATTTTCTTAGTTCCCTTCCCAGGAAAATAGATTATACAGCACAACTGACATTTATTTGGTAAAGCTTAATGCATTTCAACAAGCTGTGACCCCACTTCCTCAGGGGATATTTAAATGTAAATATGTCCTAAGGAACAGAGGTTGTTGCAGGTTGATATTTCCATGTAAATTTTCCCCGAGGAAATAGGTTGCAGCCTCTTCAAACATGTTGGGTTTCTCAAATAAATGACAAGTGTGCACGATCATCTATCTACCAGTACTCACTTCTTCTATTGGGGTAAGAGCAGACAAATCTGTGTTAATCAAGTCACCAATACCTGGTTATAAGATGCTTCCACCATCAGCATAACCATTGGATTTTTGAGGGTGAATTACCTCTAGGAATTAATGGAACATAGCCTCCGTACTTACTGTATGTACATGCTGTCTGTGTTCATACACCAGCAATATCTTCTGGTAAAATGTTTGATGCTTTTCTGGTTTCACATACCACTGTATGTAAGATGCTGACACTCTTAGACTATCTTGCTGCTTTCCTTATTTGTTTTCAAATTGCAGCAGTCCACTTCATTGATGAATCGTTGGGACCAACTCTAGAATGGCTCACTAGATGGATCTTACAGCATGTGCCAGTTGGTGTCTACTTTAGTTAATGGCAGTAAACTGGAGCATAGTTGAATGTCTTGCTGTGGCTGGCATCTACCTTAGCGCTCTTTCACATCTGAGATGGTGTTGGTGAAAGGTCAACGCATACGTTTTGATGTATGCCTTTTCGTGCATTTTTTAATGTTGCGTATTGCCGCGATTTAATGCATTTTCAATCCGTTAAAGCACAAAGGAAAACACAGGTGATGATATCATCTTTTGATTTTTTAACTGTAACTGTGTACTTTGAAGCGTTTTAAAACACATGCTATTCTTGGAGCTTGCATTTACATACATTTATGTTGTAACCCATAACGCAAGCGTCCAACGATTAAAAACGCCAGGGAGCGTCAAACGCAACGCACAAAAACGCAGTGTTAGATATGAAAGGTAAAATGAGTCTATGGACTTTCACTTTACCTTGCAATACGTACGCAATGGCCATTGCGTCAAAACGCACAAAATCAGCTGGGATGTAAAAACCCTCATCAGCCTGATGCACACTTCACACGATGTTAGAGGCTACACACAGCTTATTGGAAAATTTGATAGACTGTGGCACTTGCGCAATTGCTGGTAAACGCGTTGAGATGAACGTGGCAGATCCCAGCAGTAAACAACGGGAAAAAGCGCTGACAGCCACCAGTCTGAACCAGGACATAAGGGCTTGCTCTGTGGTAGCTGTGAGCTAGAACCTGAAGTGAAAGGGACATGGAGGCTCACTTATTTATTCAATTGTAAACAATTCAAATGGCCTGGTTGTCTGCCTCCAATACACTTAGCCATAGACCCTGTACAAGCATTAGCTGCACCTAGCCATACTACAGTGTACAATATGTGTCATCAACCTTTAGATGAATAATTTAATTGAATCATTGGGTAATCTAATATGCTTTTCGCTGTTTGATCGATGAAAAGTGAAGGATATAATATGGAAAAAAGTGGCTTTGCTTCTACTAGGTATGCGGATACCCTCATCCACGATGGGAGCATGACCACAAGAACCGTTTGACAAGTTTTTGTAAAATAGCCAGCACTGGAATAGTAGGGGGTATAAAAGGACCTGGGAAGCCTTTGGATTATCCCCAATACTGAGGCTAAAATCTGATTTTAACAATTTAGTTCAGTTCCGGTATGCTTTAAACCTTAAGAAAACAAACAAACAAACCTTAAAGGCACCTAAAAATGTTTTCTGAATCAACCAGTTTGTGTAATAATAATGCCAACTGTCACATACAACAATGCAACCCTGATAGAGGAACTAACTTTAGTCCCTGCTACTGCAAGACAAATTGCCATTTTTTGCCTGCAGTACCACTTTAACCTTTTCCAATCACTTTTCCTGATCACCTAGTTCCACCCCCAGCACTTCATTGTTTTCTGATGTGCTGTGGGGTATGTGGATGATCAGAATGTGTGGCAACAAAAGGAATCCAGAGGGTCTGTACCTCCTCGCACTAGAGCAAGGTGGTGACCCAGCATTCGTGCGGAAGCGTAGCCAGTGCCAACTTCACCCCCTGCATGTGCACCAGCATAATGTTGTTATTACGTGGTGCAGCGTGGTGCTGGAGAGGATCAAAGGGTCGCCATTTGTCCAACACTTTGATCCACATAGGTTGACTCTATGCGGGACTAGATCTGGAATGTGGGCTGATCACCCCTAGTGATCAGCCCAAATGCGTCCACATAATCTTTATATTGCCTGGGCCAGCAGCGGGCAAGGGTCTGGCGGTGATTAAAGTGTCTGACGTAGAGAGGAACTCCAGTGAAAATAATGTAATAAAAAAGTGCTTCATTTTTACAATAATTATGTATAAATTATTTAGTCAGTGTTTGCCCATTGTAAAATCTTTCCTGTCCCTGATTTACATTCTGACATTTATCACATGGCGACATTTTTACTTCTGGCAGGTGATCTCTGTGCAAGGAGATGCTGCTTGTTTTTTTGGCAGTTGGAAACAGCTGTAAACACAGTGTGATGTCAGAACCATGGTCCTTACTCCGCACTGTGGGACGGGTTTCACCACTATATAAGCCATACAGAGCCCTCTAATGATCCATTTGTGAAAAGGAAAATATTTCTCATGGGAAAGGGGGTTGGCCGGCCAACATGGGCTCCATCCAGAGGAAAGCCCAGCAGAAGCTATTTTTCCTTTGCCAACTTAAGAAGTTCGGTATGGCCCAGAAACTTCTTACGAGCTTCTACTCTGCCTCTGCTCCTCTATCCTGGTCTGGTATGGTAGCTCTTCTGCCAGCAACAGACACAAAATACAGAGGGTCATAAGATCAGTGGAGAGAATCGTTGGTAAACCACTTCCTCCTCTGGACCACATCTAAAACTCCAGTCTGCAAGCCAAGGCTTTGAGGATTGCTAACGATCCCTCCCACCCTGCTTCTTCCGTCTGCTCCCCTTAGGCCGAAGGTTCCGGTCCATCTCCACAAGGACCGCTAGACACAGGAACAGCTTCTTCCCCTCAGCCGTCAACTCTCTGAACTCTATGATCTCTCTTCACTGTAAACGAGAGCACATGAATGCACTGCTGAACATTGCACATTTTTCTGTTGAACTCTGTGGTAAATGTGTTTTTGTTTAAATTGCTGTATTGTATTTCTGTCATATTCTATGCTAGCCCTGTACATGCCAAGCCCAATTCCGGGCACAACCGAGTCATGCTTGGTGAAATAAATGATTCTGATTGGGATGAAATTCAATTCTTGATTACGGTTTCTCTTTAAGTTTAATCTTTTATACCCACATAGGGAGGGCAGACGGCAGCTTTACTAGTCCATGTATATTTGGAATCGTCGCTGAGTGCAACTTCTTTATTTAATCCAGATTGCGGTGATATTTGTCATTTGGCTCATCTGATGTATATATACGGTGTACCTCTGAGGAAGCGGCTCTTGGCTGTGAAACACGTCACGAAACCTTATGTGTGAATTGGAACTCTGAATTTGTACCCAGACATCTTGTCCGCAATTTGAAGATACTGTGAATGAAGAATAAGAGGATTTTGGTTAAAAAAAAACCCATAATCTGATTGTTTTGAATTAATCTGTTGTAATATTTAGGGGTGGAACTACACTGATTTTATTGTATCTATAGAGCCTCATACACATGCCTGACTTAAGCCGGCTGAGGTAGCTGATAACAACCACTTCAGCTGATAATCAGGCAATGTATGGCAGCTGGCGACCCTTAAACCGCGAGCGATCTGCCAGGTGAATGTTCTTACCCCCAGGAATGCTGATCCCCCTGCCGATCCCATTGTTAGTGCCGCTCCCCTGCCCGCTGCATGATTTCACACTCACACAGCTCGTCATCCCTCCGTCATCCCCCCCTGCCCCCAGCATAGCAACACAGCATTCGTCAGCTACACAGCTGACACGTGTGTGCAGCCCAGCGATGTCGCTCAAGGGGATCAGGTCCTGATTCCTGACGGACGACATCAGTTGGAAATGTGTACGCGGCCTTAGTTCATCATTTCGATCTTAAGGGGCTGACGATGTACCAAATTTTATCAGGCAACCTCTCCATCTAGCGGCAGTAAGGTATCCTATGTCGGGCTACATCCAACATTGGTCTTATGGAGGAAAATGCCAATGTTGGACATAGGATTAGAATGGGTTAATTCTCATACATTTTGGTTCATTGCCCCATAATCTGATATTGCCCTATACGCTACCTGAGAGTCAGAGTTGAGAAACTGCATTATTTGTAGGAAGATTCTTTTTCCTGAACATACAGTAGTAATGTAATTGCTGGTGCTGACGTGCTCTGTTGATACTTGTGAAGTGTGATTTTTAGTAATAAGCCCACTTACATCGGTTTCACCAGTGTAATTGTGGCTTGTGTGAAATGCTGCTTAGAATGTCCTCAACTGTTAAAATGGCACGCACTCCAGATGATTCTAATCACAGAAACTCCCTGTTCCTGTGCGCTGGCATATTGAGTTGCGCGAATCATTTCTCTAAACACATCCATAACTAATTGCGAGTTAAATGGTGATTGCCTTACATATATGGTGGCTTAAATTGGTTTATTCTATCAGTGTCAGTTTAGTTGTGCATGAGCTGTGAGAACGGTGTGATTTTGTTCGTCCTCTTACTATTCTTGTTTCTGCCAATATGTATATGATAGATTTTTTGCAATGTGCTTAGCCAAGCATACTGCAATTACCTCACATTGACAGCTGCATCTAAAATTCAGTGGGCTTTTGTGATTTCTGCAGTCTTGGCTTTTCTCAGAGCTATTCTGCGAAATATCTTTGCCCAAAAGTGGATGGAAAGAAAACGCCACTATTGCTCTCCCTTCCACCTTTAATTTATACATCATTACATTTACCCAGCGTTATAAATTATGTATGTGCACAGTTTCAATCGGCCTGTCCTTTTCCTCCTGCTATGTGGCAGCTGCATTGTACTATATTTCCTGCAGAGGCGGGTGCTGTCTCATATGGGAGCCTGATATCCCCAAACGCGGGCGTAATGCACAGCACATGAAATGTAGACAATCATTTACTTTCTGTGTACCCTGGCAGAGCGTTACAAGCAACTTCTACTGCCATGGTAATAATTTGTTTGAAGTAGTTGACATTTATCAACAGCCCTATTCAGCCGTTTGCCTCATTAACACACTGTTTTGTTATTTTGAATGTTGAAGCGCCAGTCATTGCCTGAGAATAGTTTAAAAAAAAAAAATTTAAAGTGTTTTTTTTTTCATTTGACATGATTGACATTTGAAAGAATATTGCACAAGGCAAAGCATAAGGACAGCTTATTATATTTCCTATTCATTTAAGCTTAGGGCACTGGGAGTTACAGTGCGGAGTTCAGCTCTTCCAAATATTGCTGATACAAACGTAGTGATCCTTAAAGAATAGCCATACTTTTTAAAGTGGACCTGAACTCGTAAGTTCCTCTCTGCTCTAAAAGATAAACAAAAGCTTAATAACCTTTAAAGAGAAACATTCTTTGTTACAGTAGATACAAATCCTTCAATAAATCTGCAGTGTGACATAGTGTTAACATCCTCTGTTTACAAATTAGCTGCTCTGCCGAGATTCCTGGGCTGACACAGCTGAGAGATCAAATTACAGTTGTGATTATTAATAGATGATGGAGAATTACACTGTCTAAACTCTAAATGCGTACGGGGTGGATTCATCTGTGTTTTCCTTGTGTTCTGTGCATGAGTTCAGGTCCACTTTAAAACTTGCCAATTAAAAATGAGCCTGCAAGTCCAGCTGATATCTTGTTACTGCTTCTTTCAGGCTACACTGTCTACTGGAAAGTAGATGGCAAGCCAGCCTCTCTCTTGAAGTGACCTGGAGGCTGTCAGCTTCCTACTCAGCATTGTTGCCTCTCAGGTGAAGGCAGCAGTGCCTCTGCATGTGAGTAAACAAAGCACTGCCATTTTTTGTCACCAGGCTCCCAGGGTCTGGGGTTGGGAGATGCTGGGGGCCTTGCATGTGGGACTTGGGTGTGAATGAGGCAAACATTTTCAATGTATGTAATTACCAAATCTGTATTTTGTGCCAGTGTCCATATTTGATGTATACCATTGTCTCTATTATTATGTAGCCCATGTTTCTTTTTCTTACTTTGTACAGCACCAGGGAATATGCTGATGCTTTATAAATCTGTATCTGAGGGTACCACAGGGCACTCATGTATTCATCCTTTTAGCTCTTACAGGCTTTTATGGGCAGGACCAGCCCTTCCAAATGTGTCACAATTGTATTGCATATTTTCATGCCTTTTTGCTATGTACTTCCGGCAGGGCCGGATTTACAGCTCAGGAGCCTATAGGCACAGAAGTTCTGGCGCCCTAAACCCCGCCCCTCCATATAGACCACGCCCAGACCACACCCCTTTTCTTATCAAATAAAAATCACACAAAGTAATACAGGTATTACCAAAAACAAGTAAAGAATACCAACAATATGTAAATATTACTAATGACACACATAATTTACCAAATATAGGCCAATATTACCAACAAGCAGAAAATAATACAAATCACAAGGAAATGTTACTAAATACACATAAATTGTGACAAATATTTTCTAATCACAGGCAGGTAATAATAAGTAGATTTTAGAGATAGGTAGATTCTAGTGATAGGAAGGTGGTGGTAGGCAATATGGATGGTCAGTTGATGCAAATTTTACTGTGGCCTAGACAACATCCCCTTCCCTTGCCTTTATACAGTACAGGGTCAGTGGCGTAGCTAAGGTGCTGTGGGCCCTGATGCAAGTTTTACAGTGGGGCCCCTCAAGCACTCTATACATAACAATTGCCACTGCGCACCAAAACCTGCCAATGGAAACTACAGTGTCAGAGGTGCAAGACGGGGATGGGGAGCAGTTTGTTAGTGATTACCACCATTCACAGTATCTATAGAAGTGATAATTATAAGCACAGGACCAATAGAGAGCTAATACTGAAGTTGAGGGAGGGCCCTTCGGGGCCCCTCTGGCCCAAGGGCCCCGATGCGGTCGCTACCTCTGCACCCCCTATTGCTACGCCCCTGGGTGGTGCACAAAAGACGGGCCCAGCTGCCTGTTATGAGCGCAAATATCCAGGAAAACACTAGCTGGACTGTCCATATGCACCTCTTGCTCTATCCCAACTGTGTGTGTCCTCTCCCGCTTTATTGAAGCCTGTGTCGCCTTAATTTGTGAATGAGAGTGTTACCCATACAGCAGCAAAGATAGGCGACACAGGCTTTAATAAAGCTAGAGAGGGCACAATCAACATGGGGGCCAGCCAGCGTCTGCCCGTAAACACATGCTAATGGCAGGTAGCAGGGTCAGTCCTTTGTGTGCTGCCCTGTCTGTTTGCAGCCTAGACAAGAACCCCTCTCTCATAAAGCTCACTTCCTGTGGGACCCTCCTTCTTCCCTAGATCACTGGTCCTAAGCAGACCCTGGCCTAGGTAATACCCTCCCCCCCAGGCAGACTGTGGCCTGGACAATAATAATTCTATACCCCCCCCCCCCCCCACACACCCCATAAACTATGCCATTCAAAGGAAACCAAAGAGGATTTATGCTGCAGATTTGATACTTACCTGGGGCTTCCTCCAGTCCCATAAGCACGTCCCTTGCTGTCCTCCCGGGGTCTGCTGTTCACACAATCAGCCCCGGTATGCGCAGAAGACCCCGAGTGATGCGACTGAGCCAGTTAAAGGGGAACTGAAGTAAGAGGTATACGGAGGCTGCCATATTTATTTCCTTTTAAGCAATACCAGTTGCCTGGCAGCCCTGATGTTCCTCTGCCTCTAATGCTATTAGCCATAGCCCCTGAACAAGTATGCAGCAGATCAGGTGTTTCAGACTTTAAAGTCAGATCTGACAAGACTAGCTGCATGCTTGTTTCTGGTGTTATTCAGATACTACTGCAGAGAAATAGACCAGCAGGGCTGCCAGGCAACTGGTATTGATTAAAAGGAAATAAATATGGCAGCCTCTATACCTCCTCCACCCTTTAACGGTGCTGATTGCGGCTGAACAGCAGACCGCGGAAGGGACTCGGACGTGCTTATGGGGATGAAGTAAGCCCCGGGTAAGTATAAAATCTGCAGCAAATATCGTCTCTGGTTTTCTTCAAATGGCATGATTTATGGGGGTACACATTAAAGGAAAAATTTAGAATTTCTAACTACAAGCATTTATACATACATGGGGCTTCCTCCAGCCCTTGGCAGGCCACAGGCTCCATTGTGTCCTCCTGGTCCTGTCCGTTCCTTCACTATCCAGTCCAGTAGTTTGGGACTACTACTCATGCGTAGCTGTGGCCGACTCACACACGTGCAATGGTGAGCGACTAAGCCCAATCGTGGCTTTAACTGGGCAAGACAGGGGAGGAACGGACAAGCCCTAGAGGACGGAACAGAAGCCCTAGGTAAGTATAAATGTTTGTAGTTTGCAAAAAGCCTTACAATATTGAGCCACACCACACCACTAACACACAGAAACAAACCCTTCCCCCGAATAAACCCACACCACCAACGTGCAGACATAGGACTTGATTCATGAAGCTGCGCTGCTATAGCAGCATGAGCTACATGACAGCAGCACAAGCTAAATACTGGGCTGCATGCTATTGGCGGTCGTGCTGTGTAGCGGCCTTCCTTAGTTACGCGCCCTGTTTACATAGCAATGCACGTTCCAGGGTGCTGTGAAGTGGTTGCGATACTTCATACTTCGATGTTAATTAAACATAGTAGTGGCTGCGTTAGTGAAGTACAACACCTAGGAGCGCGCATTACTATATAAACAGGGCGAGTAACTAAGGAAGGCACGTTATACAGCATGACTGCGCGTAGCGTGCGCCGTGCAGCCCTGATTTTAGCTTGGCTGCTATCATGTAGCTCCACAGCTTCATGAATCAGGGTGATAGACCCTTATCTCTCCCCCACCCCACATGAACCCACCCAACCAAGCAACACACAGACTTATGCCGAGCATACACAGGTTTTTTTTAACTTTTTTTATCAATCGAGCCGCTGATGGCTCGATTGATAATTTCCGACAGGTCCGATGACCCGCCGGATCTATTCCCGGCTCGATCCCCGCGGGCGGACAATAGCGGGGAATCGAGCGGAAGATAAGGAAGCACCTGCGGGGACACGGCGGGAGTCGATCCGGCGGCTAATCGAGCCGCCGGTCGACCCGTGTATGCCCAGCATTAGACTCTTCTCTTCCCCCCCACCAACACACAGACTTCTCCTCCCACCCATAACCCCACACCACCAACACACACACTGAGGCACAGGAAGGATGGTATCCTCCCCCCCAATAAACACACAGACCCCCACCCCCAATAGCACTAACAGACATAGAGGATCAGGATGGTATCCTCCCCCCCCCCCCCCCATACCACTAACGGTCACAGACACCCTCGGTGCTGTACCCTAATCCCCCCCCCCCCCCCCCACATAAAAGCAGGTAGCAGTAAAAAAAATAAAAATAAAGTTACTTCACCATACTGTTGTCTCTGTCTGTCACACACGTGTGCAGACAGCTTCACGACCCAGATTGTATATACAGGGGGCGGGGCGGAGTTGTAACTACAGACAGACAGACAGTGCAGGGCTATCTCCCGAGCCCTACCTACAGGGAAGTTTCCTCCGCCCCCTCCCCGCCTGTCACTTCAAAACACATGCCGAGCTGCTGCCTGCCTTAATGGACAAGAGAGGCGTCGGTGGGGCGGAGCTTCTTCTTACCTGTGCTGCACCTGCACGAGTTATCCTCCTCTCTGTCCCCCTGATCACACCGGCGCAGGCAGGATAATTTCGCCGGTCGGGTCCGGATCATGCCGCTGCCCACGTGGTTTATCAGTCAGAGCCTCAGGAGAAGGCTCCAGCGGGCAGCAGCAGAGACAGACAATCGCGCCGCCCCCCGCCGCCTATACACGCAGCAGCTGCTGTCAAGTTGCAGCGCTGCGTGCAGGCATCTTTACGGCTGCCGGTGGGCGGGGAGAGCGGCAGTAAGAACTGAATGTGTGTGTCACCAGCTGCCCGCCCCTCACTGTATGATACAAAGAGAAGGAGGCGGGCGGGCGGCGTGATACAAAGAGAAGGAGGCGGTGCGGGCGGCGCTGGCATTAGTGTTGATTTTTCTGACTTCCCATCTTAAAGGGACATGATTTAAACCCGCCCCTTGGCCAATCAGGCGCCTGTAGGCACGTGCCTAGCGTGCCTTATGGTAAATCCGGCCCTGACTTCCGGTACACTGTGGTGCTCTGTTTTATTTGCATTATGCTTGCTTGTATCTTATAATTGTCTCTACATTTGCTGTGAAACTGTAATTGTAAAGTGCCACAGAATATGCTGATGCTGTTTAAATCTGTAATAATATTTTCAGACTATGGCTTCAATTCATCAAAGGGTGTTCGATAACAAAATCCCAGTCCTTAAAATACCGCATTCGGTATTTTACACTTCACTGTGCTAATTCATCAATATTTTCCCATGTGTGGTAGAGGTTCGTTAAGTTACCGAAGTACTACGGCTTCAGTTCATCAAAGGCTGTTAGATAACAGCAGAGTGGTGCAGAGCAGCTTGGAATGTCTCTGTGTTGTTACAAGCTGATAACAATAGAAGGCATTCAGACATCCCTTTACATGTAAACGTGTTATATTTACTGTTACTTATACTGCCTCTGCTGCTCTGAATCTGTCCATCAGTGTTTCTTAACATTTTACTTATTTGCTACAACGTAGATAAACTTCCTGGAGACATTACAAATGCCATGCTTGGTGATTTCACCACTTGCATCTTTGCCTATTCAAACAGGGACTCAAAGGGTTACACCACCGGTCTCTCTGCTCACTGCTTGGGGGGTCTGGAAGCTTGTGTGGAGAAGCCTGTGACCTATCAGCACCTATCAGCGGCACTTGCAGGAGAACAGGGGCTGTTTCTATTGGCTGCCTGCTCCTGCTAATCATGAAAACATTCACACAGAAGGCTTTCGAAGCCTGCAACGAGAGGGGAGAGCTGGAGATAAACACCGAATGTGCTAGCGAATGTGGTAACCTTGATGAATTAACATTTACTGACATTTGCTGACATGTGTTGAGCACAAGTCGGTAATTTATCTTATTGCTCTGTCATTTCAGCTTCTCATTCGGTAACAGCTTTGATGAATTAACATTTTCTTAAGTCCTCCGTTAACTCAGCTGTTTTCAGCATTACCGAATGCGGTAATGCTTGATGAATTGAAGCCTATGCCTCTTAATTCAGTACTTCACTTGGACTTTACCTTGACTACACAGTTGCAGCTACTGTTCTGTCTGATAACTTTGTGTTCTCATTTCGGACCTGGAGACCCATCACGCATGCTTCCTTGAGATCTATGACTTAAAGGGAACCAGAGAGGAATGGGGGTGAAAAAAGGAAAAGATTTTATACATACCTGGGGCTTCTTCCAGCCCCATAAGCCTGAATCGCTCCCACGCCGCCGTCCTCCGCTTCCTGGATCCGCCGGTACTGGGCCCGTCACTTCCGGCGGACGCGGCCAATTGTCCGCATCACAGGGGCTCCCTCCATACCGATACGCATGCGGCTGCGCAGTAGGCAGCCCCATGCGTATCTGTATGGAGAGATCACCCTGTGATGCGGAGAATTGGCCGCGTCCGCTGGCCGACTCGCGGCAATGACGGGACCCGGTGGCGGCGGATCCAGGCAGCGGAGGACAGCGGCGTGGGAGCGATCCATGCGTATGAAGCTGTAGGAAGCCCCAGGAATGTATATTTCATCCTCTCTGGTTCACTTTAAATGTAGGGCAGTTTCTAGGCTAAATTGCTGGCAGGGCAAGGGTGTAAAAATTGCACCACCAACCTTCACCTGTGGGCTTGAGAATGTTATTTACGATGCAATATTTAGCCCCCAGTATAGGTTAGCCAGCTATAGGTACCCCAGTATAGGTTAGCAGTCATAGGTTCCCAGAATGGGTTAGCCAGCCATAGGTGCCCCATTATAGGTTAGCAGCCATATGTGCCCCAGTATAGGTTAGCCAGCCATAGGTGCTCCAGAATAGGTTAGCCAGCCAGAGGTGCCCCGGTCTAGGTTAGCCAGCGATAGGTACCCCAGCATAAGTTAGCTAGCCATATGTGCTCCAGCATAGGTTAGCCAGCCATAGGTGCCCCCATCGCAGGCTGGGGGATTACAGAAAAAGAGGGGAGCAGTGACCCAATCCGACGCCTCCATATCTTTGGGTCCTCATCCATGCGCCCTCCTCAATTAAAGAAATGTTTAACAGTGGCGGCAGAGGGTGTTAGTAAAAACTTACCTTCCAGGTGATGATCATGTGCCGCCGGGCTGCTCTGTGCACAGCGCCGGTTGAGCCCCCCTCCTTCACTGTGCACCCCTTCCTCACTGCACCCTAAGCAGACACTTGTCTGAGCCACCCCTAGAAACGGGTTTGCTTAAATGCAGATTTGGGCTCAAGAGAAACTGAAATTTGTGGGGGCAGAACTGGAGACTAACAGGGATAAAAGATCCGGGATCTGCTGACATTGTAACCAGCAGCTAGTTAATAAAGGGGCTATGTAACTAACTGACCAATTTTAAATCTGATTAGCACCTTCAACGCTTTGATTCAGCCAGCCTCTGCAGATTTTGGTCCTCATCAAAACAAAATGTGCATCTAAGTTGAGTTTCCTGATCATCTTTGCACAGCAGTGGCAGCCTCTTAGCTACTGACGTGCACCTTCCGGCATGTCGTCTATCTCAGCTACAGAGGGAAAAGGTCAAGGAATGGAATTGCTTATGTTATCTGTTCTGTGTTGCCGGTGTTCTTCAGTAACAAGTCAGGCTAAAGAAAATCTTTGACATTTCTTCCTAGAATTTAGTTGGTTTCAAAAACAATATAGACCAGCGTTTCAGTCATTACTTTTCTTCCTTAAAAAGATCTGCTTTCTATTTCATGACACTGGTGTGTTTACATTTTTCTTACATATTCTTGTAATGATATTCTAATTCTCTGCAGGGCATAAAATGTAGTTTTGGAGTACGGTTTGCTACCTAGGCGCAGCGTACATGTAGAGACCCCACAGTGTGGCCGTGATGAATGTCACGCTGGCGGTCTCTTTTCAGCCACAGTCGGTGTCTTGCTGGTATAGCTGCTCTCGCTGTGAGCCTGCAGTTCACTGCGGATTTCTACTTTTGCTCAGCAAGTCAAGCTTCAGAAACGGTTTAACCTGCAGATATTAATTCTGACAGCTCACAAATCTCGCGTCTTAGCCACCTGTTGCTACAGATAAAGCTGCTGTGTAGGGCTCAGATGTGGTTTTTTTCCAATTTATTTCATGTCTTTCAGAAGACACACATTTTTCTAGAATTTTGTATTTCTTGTGATCACTTCACACTTAATAAACAAACTGACAAATGGAAGGTTAAAAATGGCTTTCTTCAAAATTAATTTGTTGCTGGTGTTGGATGTGAACTGGTGGGGATGACTCAGTAGCTTCTATTTCCTTTTGGAAAATATGGTTACCCATGTTTTCAAAGCCCTTAACATACTAGCACTGCCTTGGACTTGACCTTTCATCTTGCTTTATCCAGCTATCAAAGAGCTGTTTATACATTTATATAGACTGAGTGGCCAAAAATTAGAGACACACCTTATTTGAAAGTAAACCAGTCCAACAGTGATGTAGAGTGACATAACGCAGAATTGCCTATATAAGGAACACTTCGCTTCGGACGACGTAGTTATCACGGAAGTTAATGTCAAAATGGGTAAAACGAAAGATTAAAGTGACTTTGAGAGATGATCATCGGTGCAAAATTTCTTGCCCAACAGTATCTTGGGTGTTTAGAGAGTGGCAGTTGAGAAAAAAACATTTAAGCGATAAGGACTGTTTTGGTCAAAAAAGGCTGGTGAACGAGAGAGGTAAAAGGCGAGTAGCACACAAAATTTACAGCAACAGCAGGGCAACACCACGACAAATTACAGCTGAAGTCAATGCAGGTGCATCACAAAGCATGATCCAATGCACAATAAGATGGACTTTGCAAAGGATGGGCTTTAGCAGCAGGAATCAAAGAAGAGTGCCTCTGGTATCCTAGAAAAATAGGAAAAGATGCCTGTTGTGGGCCCTTGCCACCATGCTTGATCGGTCTCAAATTGGTTTGAGGAACATCAATCAGAATTTAACCTGCTTCCATGGCCAGCTCAGTCCCCTGACCTCAATCCTATTTGTAGGACGCCATCATCCAATCAGATTCAACAGAGCTGTCATTATGTCAGCATGGGCCAACATTCCTCAGCAACGGTATCAGCATCTTGTTGAGTTCATGCCAAGAAGAACTTGTTATTAGAGGGTGTCTCTAATTTTTTGACCACTCAGTGTATGCTTATAGACATAACTAATGTAGGCAATGTGCATCAGTTCCTTTTTAAGACTGATTGTTTTTATAAACTATTATTTTTTACTGTGCTGCACACGTTTGATATTCTTATTAGTTCATAACCTATTTCAGCTGTAATATTACACATAAACCTGCCTTTTTACATGTACTATGTGCATTTAATTTTTATACTTGCTAGCTATGAAATGTCATCAAAGCAAAACTTTTTCAGCCTAACTGACCCTTTACATTTTTATTTTAACTTGAAATAATTCAATGGAATGCAGCCAAAAATTGTTCCTGTGTAATTCATTATTGTCCTGATCTGATCTGCTTCTCTAAGCAATGAGATTATGTATGGGCACTTGGAATATGTTGATTTGGAACACTTGGCCAATTTTGCATGGACAAGACATCCCATAGGTCTTTTTGATACATTGGGCTTGATTCACAAAGCGGTGCTAACAGTTAGCACGCTGGTGAAAAGCCATTTATCACGCCTAAACTCAGTTTAGGCGTGATAAGTTTAGGCGTGATAACTATAGCACCAACTGGGTTAGCACCGCAGTGCACAGCTGATCAAAAGTTTTGCGCTAGCAAAGTCTGGTGCACTTCGCATAGAGTTTAATAGCGCTGCTTTGCGTGTGGGACTTTGAGCGCAATCTAAACTTATCACGCCTAAACTTATCACGCCTAAACTGGCTTTTCACCAGCGTGGTGCAATAGTTATCACGCCTAAGAAAAGTACACCCCCCAGATGATGATGGATTTTGCTGCAGGTGGTCATCCTCAGGATGCAGCTTTTAGATAAACCCAACTAGGACTACATGGACACTTACACAAAGGGGAGCAAAATGAAGAGATTGGTTAGCAGAATTGGGATGGAAAGAAGCAAAGATGATTGGTCAATATGGCAGGTGTCATGCCATATGCATTGTGTACTGTTTTTCTGTTTTGAAAAATTCAATAAAAAACGATTGAAAACAAAGTCAAGTAAACCTGGTCAGTAGCTGAGAAGCCAGTATGAGGTTTAATGAAGACCAGTTAAGTTCAGGCAGGCCAGGTTTAGCAACAAAGATCAAGAAAACGGTAATCATGTGGGCCTGGTAATAAACAGAATGAGGAACTAATACAAATACAAATGTCAGGCAGAGGACACTTTAGACACACACACCTGGACACTTCAGCGCACAAGCTTAGTGCACCTTATCTAGGCATGTATGTATTCCCATATATACTGCAGGCACTTGCGCACAGCCACAGTGACACAACCTTACTTAATCCCCAAATGATCAGCCAAAAATGGCCTTTTATCATTGGCTTTGATTAATCAGTCAGGAATTAGCATTTACATGTAGTATACAAGGACCAGTATGTGAAAGCAGAAGCTGTGTTGCCCTGCTTCAAAAAGGAACCCTGTGCTGGGTCATGTAGCTGGCATTGGGAGCTTTGTGGAGCAGCATCACCTGGGGACCTGTTAATAGTGCTTGTGCATCAGAAAGAAGGGTGTACAGTACATCCATCTTACCACAGAGACTTCTGTAAGGAGTAATGGTTGCATCTGTAATTTTAGATGCAAAGGGACCATTTTACTTGAGAGAGGTGTTCTTTTGCATGTTTTTACCTTAGAGCCAAACCGGCTCAAAAGAATTAAAAAAAAGTCCATAAACCTTATTAGGTTTTTGTTTGTTTTTTAAAAATTAAACTCATGGATATTTCTCTAAGGAAAGGTAATGAGTAAAATAATACTTTTGCACTATTAAACACACAGTGTTGAAGCAGGTGCATGATAATAGAAAAACAGCACATGCTTTAGTGGCAGATTAGCCAGTTACACATACTTAGAGAATGAACGTAAGCCACACACCCCGAATATTAGGTGGAGACTTCAGTGTTTATGAATACTTTTATGACATCTGTTTTACATTAGCGTGAAAAAAATGTTTTTGCTTAAGAAGATAGATGTAATGATCTATAAACTGTTTTTTATGTTTTGTATAAAACAGTGTGTCCCAGAGTGCATTAAATAGTAACCTTATGTTTCCATGGTAGAAATGGGAAATAACAAGTATTTCAAAGATAGACACTATGTGGTCCAAACTATGTGGCATACACAACCATATGTGCTTGTTTATCATTTCATTTTAAAGTCATGTGCGTTAATATTGAGCTGTTTCCCTGATGGTTGCTATAACAACCTCCACTTTTCTAAGATGATTTTTTGGGGATTTTGGAACAGGTCTGCTTAGGTTCGCTCAGGGCTGGATTTCTGTAAAGGCTAGAGTAGCTGCTGCCCAAGCAGGCAGCTGGACATGGAAAAAGGGTTGTTTTATATGTAAGAGGAGGCTGCAAAAGGGAGGCAAAACACGGGAGAGGACTGATGTTCATGGGAGGAGAGGTACATGTAAGAGAGGACAGATGCTCATGGGAGGAGAGGTACATGTAAGAGAGGACAGATGCTCATGGGAGGAGAGGTACATGTAAGAGAGGACTGATGCTCATGGGAGGAGAGGTACATGTAAGAGAGGACTGATGCTAATGGGGGGAGAGGCACCAGAAGTTATCCCAGGGGCACATGTATAAATCCAGCCAAAGATTTATTACTGTGGACCCCAGTGTGTGTACAGCAGCCACCCAACATCTGTTAAAGATCTGGCATGTCTGATCTTTAGTGATCCCTAATGCCCACTGGCCAATCACATTGTTTGATTGCCCCCTCCATAGCATCAGGCATATGGCTAGCCTGGAGGCTAGTGATGCATCTGTACAGTGTCGGCACACCACTGTTGCCAAAGGGATCGTGTACCAATGCGAGGTGAAAGAAATCCCTTGTGTGTACAAGGGTTTAGTCACAAAAGTCTTGCTGAGATCGGACACTGATGATTAGCAATTGGATCGAGTTTGTAGCTGTTGTCAAAGTTTATCCTAAATGTGCTCATTGCCTTTTCGATCTGATCTCTGTGCAAGTTCTTCCATGCAAGACACAATAAATCTTTGTGTTTATAATCTCTGAGGTTGGTTTCACACTGAGGATTGGCATTAGCGGGGGCTGCACCGCCAAAAACAGGCCTTAGGGGATCACCGCATAATGCACAGCAATCCCCATCTGGCAGCCAGCCAAGCAGAAAGTGATGCTCACTTCTTGTTGCCGAAGCGTTCACGTGTGCGGAAGCTTATTACTAAAATACGCTTCCCTGCATGCTCAACGCATAAAACTTGTGGCGGGCATTTTAACACACGCGCATCGCCATAGACTTACTTCACTTCTGGTCCGCCGCATTTCGCAACACAGGAGCCGCACAGTAATGTAGGTAAGCCCTCGCGTTAGATGGTACTTCCAGCGTACTGCACTGCGAGTAGTATAAACTACCTCCTTGACTTTCATTGCCCTGCGGGAGGCTGCGGCGAAAATGCCACACCGCCTCTGTTTAAAAGGGCCCTGAGGGTATTGTCATGCTGAAACAGCAAATTGCCTTTCCTAAATTTTTGCTAAAATGTTGGTAGCTTTAAACTGACCAGCATGCTCTTGTATGCAGTAGCATTAATGCTCATAACCAGTTTTAGCTATATATTTGTTACACTTTCCTTCATCCCTCCCTCTCCCAACCAGCTTAACTCAGCAGAGTTATACTTCAAATACTGACCCATCTCATTGATAAATTCTCATCTGTTCAATGGGCCATTTAGTCATTATTTAATTGATCCGAAAATTAGGATTCAGAAAGTAAAAAAAAAAATCAGTATGGTATAGACTCAGGGCCCCTTCACACTGGGGAGGTGCGGTGTGTCAAAATGACGCATTGCTACCGCACTCCAATGCAAACCTATGGAGGAAAATACATTACCTGCGTTGTGGTGTGGTCCGCCAGAAGTCCTTGATCTGCGTCAGCTCCAAAACTGCGTTATCACACGGCTTCTGCAGTGATCTGAGTTGGCCCGGAAGTCATGTTAGTCTTTGGCGACGTGGGGATTTTTAAACACTTTCAAATGCGATGTCGCTGCGCACACATGCACAGAAGTGTATTTTTTACAATACACTTCCGTGCACATGATCGCTTGATGCTCACTTCCTGCTTAGCCATATGGGGAATACCAAGTAGTAACGCGGTATTCCACGAAGGCCTGTTTCTGGCGGTGTGGTGTAGCTGCCGCACCACCAGTTTGCACTGTGAAGCCGGTCCTTAAAGGGCAACTGTAATGAGAGGGATATGGAGGATGCCATATTTATTTGTTTTTAAGCAATATCAGTTGCCTGGCTAATTTGCTGATTCTCTGCCTCTAATTCTTTTAGCAAAGGACCCTGAACAAGCATGCAGCAGATCAGGTGTTTCTAACATTATTGTCAGATCTGACAAGATTAGCTGCATGCTCATTGCTGGTGTGATTCAGACACTACTGCAGCCAAATAGATCAGCAGGACTGCCAAGCAACTGGTATTGTCTAATAGGAAATAAATATGGCAGCATCTATATTCTTCTCACTTCAGTTGTCCTTTAGTGTAAAAAGAGGAGAGCCCTCCACAGGAAGGGTTATAATAAATAATTTATTTCTGTGCAGTGCTTGCTCACTTGATCACCATTGCAGTACCCAAATGCCCACTTCCTAATTCACTTGCCCATTCAGCCTCTCTCTTATAAGGATTATCTGTTCATACAGTGCCAATGACGGGCACGTCAAATATTCAGCTATTTTCTTTTCACACTAAACCTACTAAATTAAATGAAAATATCAATAAAAATAGACCCAGTAATGTTTTCAGTAAAGTATTATTAAAAGTCAGCTTCATGTTAGCAGTGCCTGATTGCACAAAATATTGGATGGAGGAGGGCTCTCAATGAGTGAATTCGTTTTTTTACTATAATGCATAGTGTTATTAGTTTACCCCATACAATCTTCATTGTACAATCTTAACAAATGTATGTAGTGTAAGGGCCAACATATTGAAAATACTTGAAGAAAACCTGAACTGAAAATTAAAAGTCAAAATAAGCATACACAAGTCATACTTACCTCCTGTGTAGTCTACTCCTCAATCTCTTTTTCCTCTCCTGTGTCCTGTTTGTCCACTGTGATCAATGGAATTCTCCGTCCTCCATTTTGAAAATGGCCATTACACCATAACAGCTTTCTAGTCAGCACACAGTTAAACTGTAACATTGCCCACTTGAGCCATAGGGAAACATAGACACATCAGTTCTCCTCTCAGCTGTAACTGACAGCAACTGATATATAACCGACCGCAACTGATATATTTCAGTTCTGACAAAGTGTTGTCAGAACTGGAAGGGATCACTGTCAGAAGAAAATGGTGAGTTTCTGAGAGGAACTGATGGCAAGGTAACTATGTAATGTTCATTTGAAGTTACCTCATGTGTTTATTTTAAATAATTTTACTCAGTACAGGTTCTCTTTAAATATTATTTTGGTAAGTGCTTACAGAATGGGTAAGTTTGAATAACCAAAATTGTGTGGTGTACAACCAGCTTAGCATTTTGAGGTTTCCCCGAATTTGTGTTTGAATTCCTTAAAAAGGCAAAAAGCTAAAAAGCAGGGCTAGTGCTGACTTGTTCAGCATTGCACTGTTTGCAACTCCGCTTTTGTTTTCAATAGGCAGGGTAGATGAAGGCTTCTTCCCCTTGCCAGACAGCTGTGCAGACTGAAGCACTGTTATTTTTCCAGTAACCTCCAGGACAGGTCCACCATGAGACAACATAGGCTCCTCCCAGGAACAGGAAACGTCCAAATTGAGAACTCTATAAATGTAAACTGACACCCCCATTTGCCAGTTGACGGTTCCTGTTCCAGGGAACAAGAGTGCTCTATGTCACTCGCCGGTCCATCAGGCCAGGTGTGCCAAGGGACTGTACTGGCGGTGTATGATGGACCTGCCTGGAGAGGTTTCTGGGTCCGGAAGGAGAGATGGCGGTTTTTACCTTCTCCAGACGCTGTCTCGGCTTCCATTGGTGTGGTAGATCCAGGATTAAGCGTACAGCGTCCGTGATTCCCTGCATGGCTGAGACCGTTGGCACGCCCGAAGTGACGAAAATGGACGATCCTGGCCCTCCGGAGGGTTGGCTGGATGTTGCCCATAATGGCGGCGCCCTTGTAGTGTGCTTCCGCCCTTACGTGATGTCACTTCCGGTCGCGTGGGTGAAGAGACGCCAGAAACCCGCATGGCTCGGCATTTGGAGAGCGGAGAGGGATGGAGGCTAAGCAGGAACCAGGAAAGGTGAGATCGGCAGAGGCTTGGTGACCTTTATGGTATGAGCCCTACACCCTAAAGCCACGTCTGTGCTGTCTGTCTTTTTATTTAAGTACATAGAACTTTTCTACAGCATGTAAGGTCGCCTGCTTAGCGTCTGCTCGAAGGTCTGTATTGTTGACAAGGACTGATGGCTAGCAAATATCTTTTATACTAGCGTCTGTCTGAGGTGTGATGGGATAATTATCCCTTGTATTAATGTACCTATTCATTTGGTTATGCATATATTAACCATATGACATGTAATATGAATATATATGTGTATACATGTTGACATCAGGGTGTTAACAGGTTGTGACATATATATGTCTTTATATATGCAAGGAGTTCCTTCATATCATTTTTATATAGAGAGATTAATAATTCCTAGTATTTGATTATTAGTCTCTACTTTATTCAGCTGATATGTTTATTACAGATCCTCAGTATTGCATAAAGTTTACGTATTGTTTACAGACTAAGCATTATTTTCATGCTTCTGTCCGGGCGTGGGTTACTTAACACACTCTGATAGATGATCACCTGGGTGCCATTTTTTACTATTTCAGGGCAGATGGTGATGCTATCTTTATATATGCTTTTTTTTAGGGCACAGAGTCTACTGACCCGTCAAGGCCAAGAAGGCGTTGCCCGCTCTGTGACACAAAGCTTGCCCATACTTATACTAGACAGTTCTGTCAACCCTGCCTATCTGAATTGATTCAGGAACAGTCAGGGAGTTTACAGGAAGAAATTAGATCAGTTATGAAACAAGAAATGGCTGACACAATTAAGTCCTTTAAAGAAAACCTGAATTGAAAATTAAAAGTTAACATAACCATACACAGGTCATACTTACCTCCCGTGTAGTCTACGCCTCAATCTCTTTCTCCTTTCCCGCGTCCTGTTTGTCCACTGTGATCAAGGGAATTCTCTGTCCTCCATTTTGAAAATGGCCATTACCCATAACAGCTTTCTGGTCATCACACTGTCAAACTGTCATATCGCCCACTTGAGCCATAGGAAAACATAGACATTACTTGGCATATCAGTTGTCCTCTCAGCTATAACTGACAGCAACTGATATATTTCGATTCTGACAAAATGTTGTCAGAACTCGAAGCAATCACTGTCAGAAGAAAATGGTGCGCTTCTGAGAGGAACTAATAGCAAGGTAACTATGTAATGTTCATTTGAAGTTACCTCATGTGTTTATTTTAACTAATTTTACTGAGTACAGGTTCTCTTTAAGGAGGCCTTATCGGCAGCAGTTAATCCGGCAGTTGAAGCAATAGGTGCATCAACTAGTACAGCGACAGTTACAACTGCTGAGCAAAATACTGATAACATACAGCCAGAGCCTCCGATGAAACACAAAAGTAGATCTAATAAAAGAAGAGTTGTTTAATCTTCAGATGAAGAGGATATGGATGAGGATGAGGATAATGAGGGTGATGATGAGGAATCCGATGCATCTTCAATTAAAAGCGTGGAGAGCCAATCAGATCTTAAAAAGATTTTGAGATTTAGGTTTCCAGCGGATGAGACGGAAGAGCTCATTTTAGCTATTAACAATACTCTTAAGATTGAACCAAAGAAATCAGAAGAAGTATCGATTCATGATAAATTATATCAGGGAATGGAACCATCTGAACCACTTACGTTTCCTGTGCGTAGATCCACTAAAAACACTATAATGAGTCAATGGAAATATCCAGATAAGAAGTTATTCATGTCCAATGGTTTTGTTAAATGGTTCCCATTTTTAGAAGAGGATGTGAAGACTTGGGACCGTTGTCCCAGATTAGACGCAGCATTTTCTCAAGTGAATAAAGACAACGAATTGGCCTGTGAGGATTTGGGATACCTCAAGGATCCACAGGATAAGAGAGTCGCGTTTGCGTTAAAGAAAGCCTGGTGTTTGGCTGGCGCTAACTTTCAACCTGCTGCAGCTACAACTTGTGTGGCAAGAGTATTAGCCCTATGGGTAAAGAAGGTTGAGGAGAATGTTGAGAGAGGGGCATCTAAAAAAGAGATTTTTGAGTCACTAGACATATCCAAAGCTATTGATTATATTACCGACGGAGCGGCTGAGAACATTAGAGTGAATGCTAGAACTACTGCATTAATTAACATGGCTAGACGTAACCTATGGATAAAGAACTGGGATGGCAGTCAGGCCTCTAAGACTAGAGTGTGTAATATACCTTTTGATGGAGATTTACTTTTTGGAGCCCAACTAGATGAAATCCTGGAGAGCACATCCAATAGGAAGAAGGGTTTTCCAAAGTAGAAGAAGTTCATCCAAAATAAAAGATTCTTCAGAAGAAACAGACAGGATAATAAAGAGAAACCTCAACAGAGAAGAAAGCCCTGGGTTATTAATAAAGAAAGAGCGAAAAAGAATTTTCTTTTTCGTAACACAGACACTCAAGAAAAGAAGTGACGCCAGAGAAGTTGGGGGTCGGCTAATGCAACTTTATTCCCAATGGTCAAAGATCACCAAGAACGATTTCATCCTCAATCTGGTAAGACAAGGGTACAACATTCAGTTTCAGTCCTTACCAAGAAACAGATTCATCTCGACTCCTCTTCCAAAAGACAAAGAAAATAATCTAGATTTGGTAAACATCATAAAGGATATGGTGCAGGAAGAGGTGGTGGTCCCTGTTCCTCGTAAAGGCAGGACAAGGGCTTCTACTCGACCATTTTCTTGGTAAGAAAACCGATGGGAAAGTTCAGATTAATACTAAATCTCAAACCCTTAAATCCCTTTGTGTCTTATCTAAGATTCAGGATGGAATTGATCTTTTCTGTAAGAAACTTGTTGACCCCCGGATGTATAATAATGACAAATATCGACCTGAGGGATGCATACTGGCACATCCAAATAAAGGATTCATCCCAAAGATTCCTAAGATTTGCGATAAAGAACAGGAGATCAGTTCAACACTTCCAATTCAAGGTCTTACCATTCGGAATATCATCAGCTCCCCGAATATTCTCAAAAGTAATGGGAGAAGTAATAAGAGGCTTTCACACAAAAGGAATACTAGTCATTCCTTATGTGGACGATCTTCTTGTGGTAGCGGAGTCACACAGTCAAGCGGAGGATCACACAAGGATAGTTCTACAACAGTTACAAGATCTGGGATAGATCATAAACTGGGACAAGTCAGTTCTTCAGCCAACATCAAGGATACAATTTCTAGGAGTCTTGATAGACTCAGACACAGAGACTATATCTGACAGAGGAAAAAGTTTCAAAGACAAAGAATTATATTGGATTGCAGAAGGGACCCGACCATGTCAGTAAGAGAAATTACAAAAGTATTCGGATTCCTAACTTCAACAGCTCCAGCTGTTCAGTGGGCTCTAATGCACACGAGAAGTTTACAGTTTTGGATGATGGAATACTGGAGCAAGAGGCAGGAAGATCTGGGAAAGATATTAAGATTGCCAGAAGCAGTACTGAGGTCACTAGATTGGTGTTTATCAGAAAGGATTCTCACAGAGGGCAAGCTATGGACTTTCCCTGCACACAGGGCCGTAGCAAGAGGGGTTGCAGAGGTTTTGACCGCATCGAGGCCCTTGGGCTACAGGGGCCCCGAAGGGCCCTCCCACAACTGCAGTCTTAGCTCTCTATTGGTCTTGTGCTCATAATAATCCCTTCTATAGATGCTTGAATAGTAGTAATCATTAACAAGCTGTTCTCCATCCCCTTCTTGAGTGCTTGGGGGGGGCATTGTAACACTTGCATCAGGGCCCACAGCTCCTTAGCTACGCCACTGCCTGCACAGAGAGTAATTACCACAGATGCAAGCCTACTCAGATGGGGGGCACATCTAGAGGGGAGATTGTTTCAGGGTCTTTGGCCAAGAATGGTGAGAGATCAGTCTTCAAATTACAGAGAACTAAGCAGTAAAAGAATTCCTGATACAGGCATTAAACCTAGTACAAGGACAGCATGTACAGATCAGGACTGACAACACCACAGCGGTGGCATACATAAATCGTCAGGGAGGAACAAGATCAAGAAAGCTCCTAGAGCTGTCGATGGAAATATTGACGTTAGCAGAGGAGAACCTCCTATCGTTATCAGCGATTCATTTGAAAGGGTCCTTAAACAACATGGCAGACTTTCTAAGCAGACACAGACTGTCTAATTCAGAGCTGGAGATATCAAACAAGATATTCAGAGTCCTAGTCAAGAAGTGGGGTCGTCCTCACATAGACCTATTCGCAAAAAGAGAAAACACAAAGTGCAAAAGATTTTACTCCCTGAATCCCAGGGAAGGGGCAGAAGTGGTGGATGCACTCAAGAAGGCTTATGCATTCCCTCCAATTCAGCTGATACCTAGAATATTACAAAAATGAATGCAATCAAGAACTACAGTAATCATGATAACCCCAGACTGGCCGCGGAGAAGTTGGTATCCAATACTTCTAAGAATGAGACTGGACGGGCCATGGAGGATTCCTCAGAAAGAATCAGTAACTCGGGGGTCAGGAAAGGAATTAGACTGCATACCAAATCTAAACCTGTCTGCCTGGTTTCTGAGAGGTCTCCTTTAAGAAGGAGGGGACTTTCAAAAAGAGTTATCACTACATTACTAGACTGTAGAAAGAAAGTAACTCGTAAGATATATTTAAAATACTGGAAGACTTTTAATATGTGGCAGGAGCAGTCAGGATTTTCAGGGGATACTATTCCTATGGTACTAGAATTCTTACAAGATGTAGTACCTTGAAGGTACAGGTGTCATGATCGCTGCTGCAGCAGGTGCTGCTGGCAGTAGTAGTGCTGCAGCTCAGGCAGTTCTGATCTCTTTCCATGCAAGCTGCATAGCTTTGTCTGCCTTTCCCTGCTTTCAGCTTGTGACTGATTATCATTCACCTGTGTGGGAATCTGCATGTCTGCTCCCATTGGATGACCTCAGTATAAAGATCTGCTTCCTGCAGGACTCCTCGGGTTATCATAGCTTCAGTTAAGCCTGTCTTGCTGTTGCTTTAGTCCCGGATCGTGTTTCTTGTTCTAAAGATACTTTGCTGGTCTTGCATCATATATTGGTTCATTGCCAATATATATGCATACCAGCACGTTTATTATTTTCCTTGTATTCGTGTTACGTTGATACATCAGTGACGCTGATATATACGTACACGAACTGTTTATGTCCTGTGTTCAGTTAGTCAGCTTTCCAGCACGTTTTGGTAGTTTGCGCGTATCGTGATCACCCGTGCTGAGTTAGTTATCCTGCTCCTGGTTCTGTTTGTGGATTGCGTTCATATCTGCGAAGAGATAACGAATCCTTCTGAATCCTGTTCTGTTACCGTTTGTGGATTGCGTTCATCTCTGCGAAGAGATAGCGAATCCTTCTGAGTCCTGTTCCCTGTATTGCTCCAGTCCTAGTCAGTGTTCCTGCTTATGTCATATATCGGTTCATTGTTAGTCAGACGTTACAAATAGTTTCATTGATAGCTGTAATTGTAATACGCTAGGAAAACATACTTATTGTATATTTGTCTGTGTTACGTTCATCTATCTTGATCCTGCTATTTCCTGACTATCCTGTCCTGTCTTTGTGAGGCACGCCATCGCTGCAACGCATTGCTGCCTCATTCCAGTCTGTCTTGTTGTGCACGCTTGCTGTCACTAAGTAGCGGCTAGCTAGCAAGCGCTCATTCTGACTACCTGTCCTGATCTCCTCTGTTTTGGTTTATGCGCTCAGCGCTACCTTGCACTGAGACGTTATCGCAAAAGTATTGTTTGTGCGCCACAATCTCCTATTGGAATCAGTCCTCCCCTCCACTATACTAGGGATAGCCTGTTTCCGTGTGCTAGTGTGTGTACCTCCTTCACGTCAGCTCATGCGTTGCATGCTGACTGCGGAGATTACACCACCAAGCCTTACAACAGGTAGCTGCTTTGTCGACTTTTTTGAATGTAAGATTAGCAGAGGGGACCCCCTTATCATTCAGTTTTTTAAGTCCATAGAAAGAAAGAAACCGATGATAGCTAAGAAAGTTCCCAGTTGGGATTTATCTTTAGTGTTAGGTGTATTAAAGAAGGAACCTTTTGAACCATTACCGGATATTTCCTTGAAACCATTAGCAATGAAGACAATTTGTTTAACAGCCATTACATCGGCTAGAAGAGTGAATGAACTGGAAGCTTTATTGTCACAAGCCTGAATGGAGGAACAGGGTTTTGACCACTGTTAGCAGTATACAGACACTGAACCAAGGAATATGGTGCAAATATGTTTTATTGCAAATGCAGGCATACATGCAAACGTAAATGCAATATCATGCAAACCCATGCACGGCACACAATATATATAAAAACCCGTGAAAGCAGTGGTAAGTATATACAACACCCTGACTGTCTAAATAAATATATACAGCAAATATATACAGGATAATATACACACAATCGGGATCAGGCACAGAATATCTAAGTCAGTGTAATGAATAGCGGAGATGCCGCCGCACGGGCAAGCGGCAGGGCGGCGGTCTCCGCGTTCAAGTCGGCGGCCCTTTCCGCGCAGCAACATGTCTCTGGTTCGCCTGGTCCTTCTAGTGCACACAGATGGAGAGCTACGCGCGCGCGTCAGGCGACAGGACCTTTATGCCAGCAGAAGGGGAGTCAGCTGATCAGGCCGATCAGCTGATCCCAGCTGGACTCTGGATTGGCTGAGTGGCTGGGGCGGCGCTGCGGAGCACTGTAGTGTATATATAGGACTTGCTTGCCAGTTGCTGGTTGTCTGCCGTTGCGAATACACACGTGTGAGCACTCAGACCTCAGTCAGATCTTACAGTGTATTAGAACCAGTTGGAACTGGGAATTCACACTTAGCCAGATTCTGCTTTAGGCGCTACTGTGTTATTATACTGTTTTACTTCAGACTAGTTCACGGGTGTTGAGACCAAGGACCTCACACCCAAGACTAGGAGATTACTGTGTTATTACTGTTATACTTCAGACTAGTTCCTAGGTATTGAGACCAAGGACCTCACACCTAAGACTAGGAGATTACTGTGTTACTACTGTCATACTTCAGACCAGTTCCCAGGTGTTGAGACCAAGGACCTCACACCTCAGACTAGGGTTGTGCTATATTGATACCTGTTATGATCCCTGGCTTTGCTGACCTCTCTCCTGCTTACTGATTCGGTACCTTACCTATCTGTCTACCCGTTGTTAACCTTGCCTATACCCGGATACCGTATCAGTCTTCTGTCTTTGTACTTTATCTGCTCGTGTGTTGCCGACCTGGCTTGTATGGCCTTTCTGGCTGTCACTCGTCCCTTGGGTGAACAGCCTCTCTGTACTCCTTGTGACACCAACTCTATAGGTGTCCATTAGCTGTAAAGGCTGCCTGCTGCTCAGGAAGTCCTCCTTACAGTCCAATCAGGGGACTTTACCTATAGGAGTCCACTGGCTGCAGTACAGTCTGATTCCCAGCCCATCGGGGAATCCTTGGCTGCAGTACAGTCTGATTCCCAGCCTATCAGGGAATCCCTGGCTGCAGTAAAATCTCCATCTCCTCCTCTTAACGAGGTTAGTGTCTACACAGTCAGTGGCCACCTGCACCTCAGGTGTCCACTGGCTGCAGCGTAGTCCAATTCCCTGCTCTTCAGGGAATCCTTGGCTGCAGTAGTGTCTGTATCTCCCGCTCCTCGGGAGATGACCTTTCTTACTGTTGCACCAAACACTCACATTACATAGGTGTCCTGTGTCAAGCTATACTTGTATTATTGGTGATTCTGTAGATCACCATATAATCAGGTATAACATCTGTATTATTGGTGATACTGCAGATCATCAATAATCAGATACACTCTGTGTGCTGACACCAATCGTTACAGTCAGCAGGAGAGCAAGGTCAGCAACAGATTATCAGAGAAGCACAGTACCAGGGATTAGACAAAAGCAAGGTCTCAGACAGAATAAACAGGTTCGGCAACAGGAAGGCATACACAGGAATCAGGGCAAGGAACAGGAACCAGGGTGTCCAGAAACTCAGACCTGGGAGCTCAAAGTTCTGGCCATTAGCAGGGGGAAGAGGTAGTCCTTAAATAGTCCATGTGATAGCAAACACAGGATGCAGCTGGTGTTCAGAGTTCCATTAGAGGCCTCTACAGGCCAGACAAAGAACTGCAAGTTCTTACAATGCAATTTAACAGGCCCCCTGCTGGTGGATGGTGGAGTTTCAGGACAATGCAAAGTCCTTAGAGCCATCTGCGAGTGGAATAATAGGCCATGACAGTCCTGCTCCATGTCTCCACCAGCAGGCAGAAAGTGGTAATACAAGGTTCCTGACATTTATGCTGTTATAAGCCTTTCTGTATTTTCTGCAGCGATAAAGTAATTCTAAAGACGTGTCTACACATTTTCACAGATCTCAGGAGATTGTATTACCTTCCTGTGGTGCAGAACCATCATTAGATGTCAGAAGATGCTTGATAGCCTATTTGGAGACAGTGGCAGATATTAGAAGATCCAGGGCTCTATTTACTAATGCCACAGGAGCTTCGAAGGGTATGAAAATGTCTAAGAGAACAATAGCAAAATGGATAAAATTATGCATAGAAGAAGCCTATAAATTGACAGGTTCTAGCCTGTTAGGTACAGTGAGTGCACTGCCCATTCTACTAGGGCAGCAGCCACTTCATGGGCTTACAGAGTGGGTGCTACGCCGGAAGAAATTTGCAGAGCGGCTACATGGACAAGCCTTGGCACCTTCTCAAGACATTACAAGGTGAATCTTATGTCTGCAAGACGACAATCATTTGGAAGAAAAGTTCTGCAGGCAGCTAACCCACCCTAAAATGGTAAGATTCTTGCTTGTCTTCTCATGGTGGACCTGTCCTGGAGGTTACTGGAAAAACCCATGTTAGTTACCTGGTAACACCATTTTTAGTAACCTCCAGGACAGGTCCGTAACCCACCCTAAGAAAATGTTAAATGTTTGTATGTATGATAATATTAGTGTTGACACCCTTTTGTATGCCTAAACAGTTCTTGTGTAATACTGGCAAATGGGGGTGTCAATTTAAATGTATAGAGTACTCAATTTGGATGTTTCCTGTTCCTGAGAGGAACATATGTCGTCTCATGGTGGACCTGTCCTGGAGGTTACTAAAATGGTGTTACCAGGTAACTAACATTGGGTTTCTGGTGGTCCTAGCTGCAATTCACATTAGAGAGAAGTTTGCTGCCTGTTAGCAAAAAGGAGGCCTTTTCTACCTTACCCATAGAAACCAATGGTTGGTCAATAATTGATGCAGGGCAGTGCTGATGTGGTTTTATTTTATTTATTTTTTTTTTGTTTTTTTTTGTTCTCTTTCTCCTGAAGGACTTAAACTCTTGCTATCTACAAGGTATGTTTTGTATTATGCCTACATAACTGCTTTACTATACAACAGTTTTTAAATGAAACTGTAGGTTGCTATTATTATTGGATGAACATCTTGTGTACAATCAACTTAATTGGTTCCACATAATCCTTGTTATTTAATAATCCCTTTAGAAGTCTTTTTCTCCGTTAAGTCACTGAAATGACAGCAAGCCAAATAAAATGACGCTTTTGGATATGAAACCGATCTAAACATTTAGAAGTAAAACTGAGTGCATTGCAGATGTTCCAGACTGGAAGAAAATAGATTGGGGACCTGGAGCATACTTGTGACTTAAGAGTAAACAAAAAACACACAAATCACTTGGTTAAGACTTTCCAAAATGCTTTGCATGGTTCAGCTAAAGAGCGTTAAACATGCATAATTTCATGGCATATTATGGATTTCAGAAATGGGAAAGGCAATTTGGTTACTTACCTCCCGTGTAGTCTACGCCTCAATCTCTTTCTCCTTTCCCGCGTCCTGTTTGTCCACTGTGATCAAGGGAATTCTCTGTCCTCCATTTTGAAAATGGCCATTACCCATAACAGCTTTCTGGTCATCACACTGTCAAACTGTCATATCGCCCACTTGAGCCATAGGAAAACATAGACATTACTTGGCATATCAGTTGTCCTCTCAGCTATAACTGACAGCAACTGATATATTTCGATTCTGACAAAATGTTGTCAGAACTCGAAGCAATCACTGTCAGAAGAAAATGGTGCGCTTCTGAGAGGAACTAATAGCAAGGTAACTATGTAATGTTCATTTGAAGTTACCTCATGTGTTTATTTTAACTAATTTTACTGAGTACAGGTTCTCTTTAAGGAGGCCTTATCGGCAGCAGTTAATCCGGCAGTTGAAGCAATAGGTGCATCAACTAGTACAGCGACAGTTACAACTGCTGAGCAAAATACTGATAACATACAGCCAGAGCCTCCGATGAAACACAAAAGTAGATCTAATAAAAGAAGAGTTGTTTAATCTTCAGATGAAGAGGATATGGATGAGGATGAGGATAATGAGGGTGATGATGAGGAATCCGATGCATCTTCAATTAAAAGCGTGGAGAGCCAATCAGATCTTAAAAAGATTTTGAGATTTAGGTTTCCAGCGGATGAGACGGAAGAGCTCATTTTAGCTATTAACAATACTCTTAAGATTGAACCAAAGAAATCAGAAGAAGTATCGATTCATGATAAATTATATCAGGGAATGGAACCATCTGAACCACTTACGTTTCCTGTGCGTAGATCCACTAAAAACACTATAATGAGTCAATGGAAATATCCAGATAAGAAGTTATTCATGTCCAATGGTTTTGTTAAATGGTTCCCATTTTTAGAAGAGGATGTGAAGACTTGGGACCGTTGTCCCAGATTAGACGCAGCATTTTCTCAAGTGAATAAAGACAACGAATTGGCCTGTGAGGATTTGGGATACCTCAAGGATCCACAGGATAAGAGAGTCGCGTTTGCGTTAAAGAAAGCCTGGTGTTTGGCTGGCGCTAACTTTCAACCTGCTGCAGCTACAACTTGTGTGGCAAGAGTATTAGCCCTATGGGTAAAGAAGGTTGAGGAGAATGTTGAGAGAGGGGCATCTAAAAAAGAGATTTTTGAGTCACTAGACATATCCAAAGCTATTGATTATATTACCGACGGAGCGGCTGAGAACATTAGAGTGAATGCTAGAACTACTGCATTAATTAACATGGCTAGACGTAACCTATGGATAAAGAACTGGGATGGCAGTCAGGCCTCTAAGACTAGAGTGTGTAATATACCTTTTGATGGAGATTTACTTTTTGGAGCCCAACTAGATGAAATCCTGGAGAGCACATCCAATAGGAAGAAGGGTTTTCCAAAGTAGAAGAAGTTCATCCAAAATAAAAGATTCTTCAGAAGAAACAGACAGGATAATAAAGAGAAACCTCAACAGAGAAGAAAGCCCTGGGTTATTAATAAAGAAAGAGCGAAAAAGAATTTTCTTTTTCGTAACACAGACACTCAAGAAAAGAAGTGACGCCAGAGAAGTTGGGGGTCGGCTAATGCAACTTTATTCCCAATGGTCAAAGATCACCAAGAACGATTTCATCCTCAATCTGGTAAGACAAGGGTACAACATTCAGTTTCAGTCCTTACCAAGAAACAGATTCATCTCGACTCCTCTTCCAAAAGACAAAGAAAATAATCTAGATTTGGTAAACATCATAAAGGATATGGTGCAGGAAGAGGTGGTGGTCCCTGTTCCTCGTAAAGGCAGGACAAGGGCTTCTACTCGACCATTTTCTTGGTAAGAAAACCGATGGGAAAGTTCAGATTAATACTAAATCTCAAACCCTTAAATCCCTTTGTGTCTTATCTAAGATTCAGGATGGAATTGATCTTTTCTGTAAGAAACTTGTTGACCCCCGGATGTATAATAATGACAAATATCGACCTGAGGGATGCATACTGGCACATCCAAATAAAGGATTCATCCCAAAGATTCCTAAGATTTGCGATAAAGAACAGGAGATCAGTTCAACACTTCCAATTCAAGGTCTTACCATTCGGAATATCATCAGCTCCCCGAATATTCTCAAAAGTAATGGGAGAAGTAATAAGAGGCTTTCACACAAAAGGAATACTAGTCATTCCTTATGTGGACGATCTTCTTGTGGTAGCGGAGTCACACAGTCAAGCGGAGGATCACACAAGGATAGTTCTACAACAGTTACAAGATCTGGGATAGATCATAAACTGGGACAAGTCAGTTCTTCAGCCAACATCAAGGATACAATTTCTAGGAGTCTTGATAGACTCAGACACAGAGACTATATCTGACAGAGGAAAAAGTTTCAAAGACAAAGAATTATATTGGATTGCAGAAGGGACCCGACCATGTCAGTAAGAGAAATTACAAAAGTATTCGGATTCCTAACTTCAACAGCTCCAGCTGTTCAGTGGGCTCTAATGCACACGAGAAGTTTACAGTTTTGGATGATGGAATACTGGAGCAAGAGGCAGGAAGATCTGGGAAAGATATTAAGATTGCCAGAAGCAGTACTGAGGTCACTAGATTGGTGTTTATCAGAAAGGATTCTCACAGAGGGCAAGCTATGGACTTTCCCTGCACACAGGGCCGTAGCAAGAGGGGTTGCAGAGGTTTTGACCGCATCGAGGCCCTTGGGCTACAGGGGCCCCGAAGGGCCCTCCCACAACTGCAGTCTTAGCTCTCTATTGGTCTTGTGCTCATAATAATCCCTTCTATAGATGCTTGAATAGTAGTAATCATTAACAAGCTGTTCTCCATCCCCTTCTTGAGTGCTTGGGGGGGGCATTGTAACACTTGCATCAGGGCCCACAGCTCCTTAGCTACGCCACTGCCTGCACAGAGAGTAATTACCACAGATGCAAGCCTACTCAGATGGGGGGCACATCTAGAGGGGAGATTGTTTCAGGGTCTTTGGCCAAGAATGGTGAGAGATCAGTCTTCAAATTACAGAGAACTAAGCAGTAAAAGAATTCCTGATACAGGCATTAAACCTAGTACAAGGACAGCATGTACAGATCAGGACTGACAACACCACAGCGGTGGCATACATAAATCGTCAGGGAGGAACAAGATCAAGAAAGCTCCTAGAGCTGTCGATGGAAATATTGACGTTAGCAGAGGAGAACCTCCTATCGTTATCAGCGATTCATTTGAAAGGGTCCTTAAACAACATGGCAGACTTTCTAAGCAGACACAGACTGTCTAATTCAGAGCTGGAGATATCAAACAAGATATTCAGAGTCCTAGTCAAGAAGTGGGGTCGTCCTCACATAGACCTATTCGCAAAAAGAGAAAACACAAAGTGCAAAAGATTTTACTCCCTGAATCCCAGGGAAGGGGCAGAAGTGGTGGATGCACTCAAGAAGGCTTATGCATTCCCTCCAATTCAGCTGATACCTAGAATATTACAAAAATGAATGCAATCAAGAACTACAGTAATCATGATAACCCCAGACTGGCCGCGGAGAAGTTGGTATCCAATACTTCTAAGAATGAGACTGGACGGGCCATGGAGGATTCCTCAGAAAGAATCAGTAACTCGGGGGTCAGGAAAGGAATTAGACTGCATACCAAATCTAAACCTGTCTGCCTGGTTTCTGAGAGGTCTCCTTTAAGAAGGAGGGGACTTTCAAAAAGAGTTATCACTACATTACTAGACTGTAGAAAGAAAGTAACTCGTAAGATATATTTAAAATACTGGAAGACTTTTAATATGTGGCAGGAGCAGTCAGGATTTTCAGGGGATACTATTCCTATGGTACTAGAATTCTTACAAGATGTAGTACCTTGAAGGTACAGGTGTCATGATCGCTGCTGCAGCAGGTGCTGCTGGCAGTAGTAGTGCTGCAGCTCAGGCAGTTCTGATCTCTTTCCATGCAAGCTGCATAGCTTTGTCTGCCTTTCCCTGCTTTCAGCTTGTGACTGATTATCATTCACCTGTGTGGGAATCTGCATGTCTGCTCCCATTGGATGACCTCAGTATAAAGATCTGCTTCCTGCAGGACTCCTCGGGTTATCATAGCTTCAGTTAAGCCTGTCTTGCTGTTGCTTTAGTCCCGGATCGTGTTTCTTGTTCTAAAGATACTTTGCTGGTCTTGCATCATATATTGGTTCATTGCCAATATATATGCATACCAGCACGTTTATTATTTTCCTTGTATTCGTGTTACGTTGATACATCAGTGACGCTGATATATACGTACACGAACTGTTTATGTCCTGTGTTCAGTTAGTCAGCTTTCCAGCACGTTTTGGTAGTTTGCGCGTATCGTGATCACCCGTGCTGAGTTAGTTATCCTGCTCCTGGTTCTGTTTGTGGATTGCGTTCATATCTGCGAAGAGATAACGAATCCTTCTGAATCCTGTTCTGTTACCGTTTGTGGATTGCGTTCATCTCTGCGAAGAGATAGCGAATCCTTCTGAGTCCTGTTCCCTGTATTGCTCCAGTCCTAGTCAGTGTTCCTGCTTATGTCATATATCGGTTCATTGTTAGTCAGACGTTACAAATAGTTTCATTGATAGCTGTAATTGTAATACGCTAGGAAAACATACTTATTGTATATTTGTCTGTGTTACGTTCATCTATCTTGATCCTGCTATTTCCTGACTATCCTGTCCTGTCTTTGTGAGGCACGCCATCGCTGCAACGCATTGCTGCCTCATTCCAGTCTGTCTTGTTGTGCACGCTTGCTGTCACTAAGTAGCGGCTAGCTAGCAAGCGCTCATTCTGACTACCTGTCCTGATCTCCTCTGTTTTGGTTTATGCGCTCAGCGCTACCTTGCACTGAGACGTTATCGCAAAAGTATTGTTTGTGCGCCACAATCTCCTATTGGAATCAGTCCTCCCCTCCACTATACTAGGGATAGCCTGTTTCCGTGTGCTAGTGTGTGTACCTCCTTCACGTCAGCTCATGCGTTGCATGCTGACTGCGGAGATTACACCACCAAGCCTTACAACAGGTAGCTGCTTTGTCGACTTTTTTGAATGTAAGATTAGCAGAGGGGACCCCCTTATCATTCAGTTTTTTAAGTCCATAGAAAGAAAGAAACCGATGATAGCTAAGAAAGTTCCCAGTTGGGATTTATCTTTAGTGTTAGGTGTATTAAAGAAGGAACCTTTTGAACCATTACCGGATATTTCCTTGAAACCATTAGCAATGAAGACAATTTGTTTAACAGCCATTACATCGGCTAGAAGAGTGAATGAACTGGAAGCTTTATTGTCACAAGCCTGAATGGAGGAACAGGGTTTTGACCACTGTTAGCAGTATACAGACACTGAACCAAGGAATATGGTGCAAATATGTTTTATTGCAAATGCAGGCATACATGCAAACGTAAATGCAATATCATGCAAACCCATGCACGGCACACAATATATATAAAAACCCGTGAAAGCAGTGGTAAGTATATACAACACCCTGACTGTCTAAATAAATATATACAGCAAATATATACAGGATAATATACACACAATCGGGATCAGGCACAGAATATCTAAGTCAGTGTAATGAATAGCGGAGATGCCGCCGCACGGGCAAGCGGCAGGGCGGCGGTCTCCGCGTTCAAGTCGGCGGCCCTTTCCGCGCAGCAACATGTCTCTGGTTCGCCTGGTCCTTCTAGTGCACACAGATGGAGAGCTACGCGCGCGCGTCAGGCGACAGGACCTTTATGCCAGCAGAAGGGGAGTCAGCTGATCAGGCCGATCAGCTGATCCCAGCTGGACTCTGGATTGGCTGAGTGGCTGGGGCGGCGCTGCGGAGCACTGTAGTGTATATATAGGACTTGCTTGCCAGTTGCTGGTTGTCTGCCGTTGCGAATACACACGTGTGAGCACTCAGACCTCAGTCAGATCTTACAGTGTATTAGAACCAGTTGGAACTGGGAATTCACACTTAGCCAGATTCTGCTTTAGGCGCTACTGTGTTATTATACTGTTTTACTTCAGACTAGTTCACGGGTGTTGAGACCAAGGACCTCACACCCAAGACTAGGAGATTACTGTGTTATTACTGTTATACTTCAGACTAGTTCCTAGGTATTGAGACCAAGGACCTCACACCTAAGACTAGGAGATTACTGTGTTACTACTGTCATACTTCAGACCAGTTCCCAGGTGTTGAGACCAAGGACCTCACACCTCAGACTAGGGTTGTGCTATATTGATACCTGTTATGATCCCTGGCTTTGCTGACCTCTCTCCTGCTTACTGATTCGGTACCTTACCTATCTGTCTACCCGTTGTTAACCTTGCCTATACCCGGATACCGTATCAGTCTTCTGTCTTTGTACTTTATCTGCTCGTGTGTTGCCGACCTGGCTTGTATGGCCTTTCTGGCTGTCACTCGTCCCTTGGGTGAACAGCCTCTCTGTACTCCTTGTGACACCAACTCTATAGGTGTCCATTAGCTGTAAAGGCTGCCTGCTGCTCAGGAAGTCCTCCTTACAGTCCAATCAGGGGACTTTACCTATAGGAGTCCACTGGCTGCAGTACAGTCTGATTCCCAGCCCATCGGGGAATCCTTGGCTGCAGTACAGTCTGATTCCCAGCCTATCAGGGAATCCCTGGCTGCAGTAAAATCTCCATCTCCTCCTCTTAACGAGGTTAGTGTCTACACAGTCAGTGGCCACCTGCACCTCAGGTGTCCACTGGCTGCAGCGTAGTCCAATTCCCTGCTCTTCAGGGAATCCTTGGCTGCAGTAGTGTCTGTATCTCCCGCTCCTCGGGAGATGACCTTTCTTACTGTTGCACCAAACACTCACATTACATAGGTGTCCTGTGTCAAGCTATACTTGTATTATTGGTGATTCTGTAGATCACCATATAATCAGGTATAACATCTGTATTATTGGTGATACTGCAGATCATCAATAATCAGATACACTCTGTGTGCTGACACCAATCGTTACAGTCAGCAGGAGAGCAAGGTCAGCAACAGATTATCAGAGAAGCACAGTACCAGGGATTAGACAAAAGCAAGGTCTCAGACAGAATAAACAGGTTCGGCAACAGGAAGGCATACACAGGAATCAGGGCAAGGAACAGGAACCAGGGTGTCCAGAAACTCAGACCTGGGAGCTCAAAGTTCTGGCCATTAGCAGGGGGAAGAGGTAGTCCTTAAATAGTCCATGTGATAGCAAACACAGGATGCAGCTGGTGTTCAGAGTTCCATTAGAGGCCTCTACAGGCCAGACAAAGAACTGCAAGTTCTTACAATGCAATTTAACAGGCCCCCTGCTGGTGGATGGTGGAGTTTCAGGACAATGCAAAGTCCTTAGAGCCATCTGCGAGTGGAATAATAGGCCATGACAGTCCTGCTCCATGTCTCCACCAGCAGGCAGAAAGTGGTAATACAAGGTTCCTGACATTTATGCTGTTATAAGCCTTTCTGTATTTTCTGCAGCGATAAAGTAATTCTAAAGACGTGTCTACACATTTTCACAGATCTCAGGAGATTGTATTACCTTCCTGTGGTGCAGAACCATCATTAGATGTCAGAAGATGCTTGATAGCCTATTTGGAGACAGTGGCAGATATTAGAAGATCCAGGGCTCTATTTACTAATGCCACAGGAGCTTCGAAGGGTATGAAAATGTCTAAGAGAACAATAGCAAAATGGATAAAATTATGCATAGAAGAAGCCTATAAATTGACAGGTTCTAGCCTGTTAGGTACAGTGAGTGCACTGCCCATTCTACTAGGGCAGCAGCCACTTCATGGGCTTACAGAGTGGGTGCTACGCCGGAAGAAATTTGCAGAGCGGCTACATGGACAAGCCTTGGCACCTTCTCAAGACATTACAAGGTGAATCTTATGTCTGCAAGACGACAATCATTTGGAAGAAAAGTTCTGCAGGCAGCTAACCCACCCTAAAATGGTAAGATTCTTGCTTGTCTTCTCATGGTGGACCTGTCCTGGAGGTTACTGGAAAAACCCATGTTAGTTACCTGGTAACACCATTTTTAGTAACCTCCAGGACAGGTCCGTAACCCACCCTAAGAAAATGTTAAATGTTTGTATGTATGATAATATTAGTGTTGACACCCTTTTGTATGCCTAAACAGTTCTTGTGTAATACTGGCAAATGGGGGTGTCAATTTAAATGTATAGAGTACTCAATTTGGATGTTTCCTGTTCCTGAGAGGAACATATGTCGTCTCATGGTGGACCTGTCCTGGAGGTTACTAAAATGGTGTTACCAGGTAACTAACATTGGGTTTCTGGTGGTCCTAGCTGCAATTCACATTAGAGAGAAGTTTGCTGCCTGTTAGCAAAAAGGAGGCCTTTTCTACCTTACCCATAGAAACCAATGGTTGGTCAATAATTGATGCAGGGCAGTGCTGATGTGGTTTTATTTTATTTATTTTTTTTTTGTTTTTTTTTGTTCTCTTTCTCCTGAAGGACTTAAACTCTTGCTATCTACAAGGTATGTTTTGTATTATGCCTACATAACTGCTTTACTATACAACAGTTTTTAAATGAAACTGTAGGTTGCTATTATTATTGGATGAACATCTTGTGTACAATCAACTTAATTGGTTCCACATAATCCTTGTTATTTAATAATCCCTTTAGAAGTCTTTTTCTCCGTTAAGTCACTGAAATGACAGCAAGCCAAATAAAATGACGCTTTTGGATATGAAACCGATCTAAACATTTAGAAGTAAAACTGAGTGCATTGCAGATGTTCCAGACTGGAAGAAAATAGATTGGGGACCTGGAGCATACTTGTGACTTAAGAGTAAACAAAAAACACACAAATCACTTGGTTAAGACTTTCCAAAATGCTTTGCATGGTTCAGCTAAAGAGCGTTAAACATGCATAATTTCATGGCATATTATGGATTTCAGAAATGGGAAAGGCAATTTGGTTGCCAAAGAGATTAATTCCTTGTTATTTCTTATATCTAGTTACAGTGCTTTCCCTAATAATAGACTGTTTACTCATTCTGAATAAAGAAAAAAACAATCTTTAAAACTTGAGGACCTTCCAAGGCTATGCCTTCTGTCCTTAAAGTGTCAGTACAAGTAGTATTGGACTGTTTGGTGAAGTCATTGCAAACTAGGGTCACTTCTTCAGTGCATTCACAGTACATTTCCCTCATAAAGCAACAATCAGTGGCCCCTATTTAATTCAGGAGCACACTAGGCAGAATTGATGATGATGATGATATGAAAGTCTATGGGCCGCATAAAAACTTTGCAATTTACAATTTGTGTTTTTCAAAACTCACAACTTGCTGCATATTTCTCAAAAATACTTGTAAAAGGCACATATTGTATTTCAACGGAGACGCAGAGGATGTGCGTTTTACTTCATTTTTACATGTGTTTTTGGTGTTTTTTTATTAAATAAACATGATACTGTATTTTACTCCATTGAAAAAGAAAAACTGTTGGAAAAGTGCAAACGTAGCTGTGACGCCTTTGCCATTTTCCATACTGGATGCATCATAACTTATAGAGAGAGTCACAACAGAGCCACAGCTGAAAAGTGTTAAACTGCACAGGCCGAACACAAAGTTAATTAGCTTTTAGCTCTGAGCTCTCATCAGCACCCTGCTGACAATAAGTATCCGTCAACTTTGACAAAACCTTTTAAAGGGTACCAAGAATATTATCGCCAGAGCCCCCGTACATCAAAACCTTCACACCTCGGCATATTGTAAAAACTTCTGAAATAGCATTCAAAGGAGAGGGACTGATCACTATCTCTACTTTTCTCCACCCAGCTGCTACAGAAACCTTGAAATTCATTTTTTCATATTTCATGTCTTTCTAGCCACTATGAACATGTTAGCTGTACCATATTTTACAGAAGTTATTAAGGCCAATCTGACACACATTTTGGGAAGTTTGCAGGCGGATCGGACATACAAACCCTTTGACAGTTTATATGTTTGAATTTGTAACGCCTTGTTGAATGCAAATATGCAATTAATTTATTAATATGACTTATGGGCATGTAGAAATCGGTTTGCCAGGTATTCTGCCAGATTTTTCTCCCTGGATGGGGAACTGCCCTTGCTCCAATTACATCAAGGCTGGATTTTGCTTCTCTTAGCCACTCCCCAGCTGCAGCGTGTGTAAAACCCAGCAATCCACTTAGTTCTGGGTCCTTTGTCCATCATCTGTTGTCTTTTTCTCCTAAGTTATCTCCTAGGACAGGGTTGCCCAATACATCGATCACGATCTACCAGTAGATCGCGAAGGATTGCTGGGTGGATCGCAGTCTACATTTTAAAATAGTATGCCAAACGCTAACTATTCAGCACCGGCGTACCATCTAATTGTGCTGCCCTACGCAGAGCAGCACACAGCCAATAGGGAGAGGCGCGGCAAGCGAGAGCCGTGTCCTTCCCACCCCCCTTCCTTCCCAGCCCACCTCCTTCCTCCTCGGCCCGCTTCCCTTCCTCTCCATCCACCGCTCTCCTCCACCACGTTGTCAGGATGCCCCCTCACTGACCCTGCATGCCCAGCGAGGCATGTAGCACTCTTACCTCTGATTAACGGTGATCCGCGGTGGGTAAGAACGCGTATACAGGAAGTGCTTTTCCTGTATACATGCAATTACCCTCCACTCTCCTCTCCACTGCTGGTCGCCGCTAATCTGATCTCAGTGCTGCAGGCCCTGCTGGGCATGCAGGGTCGGTGAATGGGGGTGACAATGTGGAGGAGAGCAGCGTCTGGTGGAGGGAGGAGGCACTTATCTATCACCCAGCTATCTATATAGGAGGCACATATGCCTAGCTATCTATATGTGGGGGGTACCTATGCCTAGCTATCTATATGTGGGGGGTACCTATGCCTAGCTATCTATATGGGGGGCACCTATGTCTTGCTATCTGTATGGGGGACCTATGCCTAGCTATCTATATGGGGGCACCTATGCCTAGCTATCTATATTAGGGGCACCTATGCCTAGCTATCTATATGGGGGGCAACTATGCCTAGCTATCTATATGGTGGGCACCTATGTCTTGCTATCTGTATAGGGGGCACCCATGTCTTGCTATCTGTATAGGGGGGACCTATGCCTAGCTATCTAAATTGGGGGAACCTATGCCTAGCTATCTATATGGGGGCAACTATGCCTAGCTATATATATGGGGGCACCTATGTCTTGCTATATGTATGGGGGTAACTATGCCTAGCTATCTATATTGGGGGCACCTATGCCTAGCTATCTATATGGTGGGCACATATGCCTAGTTATCTATATGGGGACACCTATGCCTAGCTTTCTATATGGGGGGCACCTATGACTAGCATTCTATATGGTGGGCACCTATGCCTAGCTATCTATATGGGGCACCTATGTCTTGCTATCTGTATGGGGGGACCTATGCCTAGCTATCTATATTGGGGGGACCTATGCCTAGCTATCTATATTGGGGACACCTGTTTCTAGCTATCTATATGGGGGAACCTATGCCTAGCTACCTATATTGTGGGTACCTATACCTGGCTATTTTAAATGTTGGTATATCTCTCGAGCTCGGGAATTTTGAACGTAGAGTGAGTCCAAAAAGTGTGGGCACCCCTGTCCTAGGAGATATATTTTATATTCTCTTTAAAATAACTTTTAACATTTTACAATTTAAAAAGTACCTAAAAGTTAGTGAAAAATTATTATAAAAATTATTTTGAGTACTTTCTTGCCACCCAGTTCTGCAATAATAAGGGCATTGTCTTTGTGTGAAGGCAGAGCTGGTTTTTAGCTTCTCAGCATGAGAAATATTGGCCAATCAGAGAGGGACAGAGGTTAGTCTGAGGGGAAAGTAAAGAAGACAAAAAGAAAACCCAGCATGCCCTGCAACTTCCTTTGTGTGGCAGATGTACCAAATAAGAACCATGGAAACTGGGGAATGATCTTTTATGGAGAAGGAAAGTAAGAATGATTTTTAACTTTTGGATTGCGTGGTTAGCATCCTTTTTACTTGTTTAAAATAAATAAAAATAAATAATTGATTTTTGATTTTACGCCTAACAGTTACACTTTAAAGTGAATTTTATAACAAGGTCTTAGGTAAGTGGGGAAAAAGTTTTAAACGCTTGGATTTGGGGATTTTCTGCTATTTTTTTCTGCATGTCCTCTCAAGCTTTATTTGGTTGGAAGGAAATTTTCAGCGCACAACTGTTTATATAAATACGCAGAGTATGATGATATGAACTGGAGTCTGATTATATGTCATGTTTTTTCTTTTATAGATCAGACAGATAGAAGTTGGGGATTTCCCATGAGCCAGTATTTGAAGGAGAAGGGTTGGCACATTGGAAGAAATGCCAGAATGTCGGCCTGTCTAGTAAGCTGCCTTTTCTATTGATGTTACAGCCACTTGCCCATAATCATGACTTCCATTCCCTGATTCCATAAGTAAAAAAACAACAGTTTAGTTAAGGACTAATCTGCCATGCAAAATCTAATTCACATGCATAGCAAATTGTATGTTAAACAGTTATTTTGTAGCCACAATATTATGTCTGTAGAAACAGTTAGGCAACGGGTGATCGTCATTTCCGAAAATCTGTAATTTCTGAAAATCTGTCACTTCTTACAGAAACAAAGCTACAGATATCCTCAGGAAAAGTACAGCGATTCATTTTTTTCCTGAATGAAGGGCTGTACCATGATATCACAACTCCTTTCCACATGGTAGGGATTACTTAAAAACAAGTCCATGGCCTTTACTGTCCATATAGGATACAAAATCACCCTTTTTAGATCAATAGAAATGAAAAATAGGAGCGCAATACTTGTCTGTAGTTATCCTGGGTATTTTTCTGCAGCTAGTCACATGATTTCTGCTAAAGCAGCTTTTAAGAATGTAATTCTCAGTCAGCGTACCAGCCTTTCTTTGTATTCTGTGCTAATAAATAAAGAGGATAGTCCTACAATGGTTGAACCCTGGTAGATTGTATTTCCTTTCAACTCAGGTAGAGCTAACCAATCAAAAGCACTGCCTATTTTTCCTTCTTATTAGTACAGACATCATGACTGGTGCCTAAACATAGGTAGGCCAGCTGACCTATGCTTTGGAACTGTCCAAGACTCAGAAGTGATTTCTCCTGCAGACCAATCAGAACAACCTATAAACCATAACGTTATTGGTTGTTGAAAGGACTGTCTTGGTGGTAGATATGTCAATCGTGTAGATGTCATGCTTATTTATGTGCAAATGATCATCTGATGTACTGTGACAGGAATACCTGTGGGAACCAACCAAACATTGTCTGAAAGAACCAGGGGGTCATCCAGAATGATTAATTCAAATATTGTCTGTGCGTCTTCTCGTTTGTATTATGGCTAAAGAAGAACATATTACATTTGACGTGATTAATTAAAAAATGTGATGGGTGAGACTCCTCTAGACTGCATTCAGTTACTTATTTTCTGTATTTGTAGCTTCAGCCCAGTATTATATTACAGATACAGTGGGATTCACAGCAGTACTGTGAAACTTTGAAATCAGTCGGGATATACCCTGAAGATATGCGGAGTTTGAAGGAAAAAAAAAGACGCTGCAGTGGGATGCGAAAGTTTGGGCAACCTTGTTAATCGGCATGATTTTCCTGTATAAATCGTTGGTTTTTACGATAAAAAATGTCAGTTAAATATATCATATAGGAGACACACACAGTGATATTTGCGAAGTGAAATTACGTTTATTGAATTTACAGAAAGTGTGCAATAATTGTTTAAACAAAATTAGGCAGGTGCATAAATTTGGGCATTGTTGTCATTTTATTGATTCCAAAACCTTTAGAACTCATTATTGGAACTCAAAAGATGGCGCTGACTAGGCTGCCTCGGCACAGAGGGCTCTGATGCTATTCCGTATTTTTTTCAGTTTTCTTCTCCTTTTTCTAGTGCTCGTTTTTAGTTTTTTAGTTTTTTCTTTATGTTCAGCTTTAGCCGAGAGTGAGCTAGAGCTTAGAGTGAGGGCTGGTTTCTCTAGCCCAGCGTGCAGAGTGCCCCAGCGACCCCTAAGCAGAGCCGGCTCGGAATAGAGGAGGGCCACCCACGTGGAGAAACAACCCGCGCAGGCACGTGTGCCTCAGCCCTGGATCGGGTCCACTGCAGGCACTGCGGATCTGCTCCCTCCGCCAGTACCCCAGAGCCCACGTGAGATAACTCAAGCCGGATGCATTCCCACACCAGCCACGCTCGCCTGCAGTAGACCGGCTCCCACCTGCAGGGCCCTGCTCCACGGACGGCGGCTGCCTCTGCCGGATTCACAGCGCAGAGCTCAGCCGCAGCCAGACGTCACCGCTCTAGTTGCGAACGCAGTGCCCCAGCCCTGGACTGCACCTCAGCCGACATCGGGCCATCCTAACGGCCCTCTGTTTCCCGCAGCCTGCTAGTCCCAAGGCCATGGCCACAGCACTACTCGGAGGCTGCTGTGCAGAAATGGAGGCTGCCCCACACCAGATCCAGTTCTTCCACTGAACCAGGACTCCGATCCCACCCTCCATCTTCCACCAGGTGAGACCCCTATTTTTCTGGCCTCTGACTCATGGCCTTGCTGATGCTGCTGGGTGCCGGAGCCATATTGATACAGGGTTACGGCCTAGGACACTCTCACTGCCCTGGGAAATGTGTGCACAACCTGGAGCCCTTGCACTGGCTGAGCACTGCTGATGTTTTTAGTCTGCCTTGCGCATAAAATGCCTTTCGCTGCCAGCTTGCGGTCTGCTTTACACCGCTACTCATGGCCTGTTATTGTGCCTGCGCCACACTGCTGAATGTCTGCTGCACATGCATCTTGCATCTGGGTCACACCGCAGATGGACTGTCTACTGCACAGGCTTTGTTTTCTACACCTGAGTCACACTGCAGATAGACTATTGTACATGCCTTTTTTACATTGTGTCACAGTACTGATAGACTGTTACTGCACATGCCCCTTACGTCCGGGTCACACTGCTGATGGACTGTTATTGCACATGCTGTTCGCACCCGAGTCACACTGCTGATAGACTGTTATTGCACATGCTTTTCGCATCTGTGTCACACTGCGGATGGACTTTTATTGCACATGCCCCTTACATCTGTGTCACACTGCGGATAGACTGTTACTGCACATGCCCCTTACATCTGAGTCACACTGCGGATGGACTGTTATTGCACATGCCCCTTACACCTGAGTCACACTGCGGATGGACTGTTATTGCACATGCCCCTTACATCTGTGTCACACTGCTGATGGACTGCTATTGCACATGCTTTTTACATCTGTGTTACACTACGGATGGACTGTTATTGCACATGCTTCTGCATCTGTGTCGCACTGTGCTGGGCTACCATCCATGCCTCCCACGCTACTCCACCCCCCTCGTACCTCCTACTCCAGAGCACAGCTCCTCAAATGGGAACATATCTCAGCCCTACACCCGGAGGACAGGTTCCTGACCAACTCTGTCTGGAACCATGTCCAAGAAATCACCGCTTCTACGCCCTGGCCTCGCACTAACCATCGCCGCAGGGGCTGTCGATCAGGCGTCCGGGCGAGGCTGAAGAGGAGGGGTCTGTGGTCAGCCATCCCTGCGGTCCTCCTCGCTAACTTCCGCTCCCTCCCTGAAAGGTTTTATTAATGTGCGACTTAAATCACCCCGATATTAAAATATATACAGCACATCAAATCTATCTTAAAATGACATCATTGCTCCAACTAGTCAGCAGCACATTCCTCCAGACAGTGCTTTACAGATACATTAATAATTAACACTCTAGAAGTTCCAGACACCTTTGAGAGACAGAATACAATACCTGTATTTCAATACCCAGTTGGTATATTACCATACAAGCCACTGGGACTCCTTCCTCAGACCTCTCACAGCCCTCAATGCTCCCCAAAATGTTGTTTGGTCTTCTGAAATGATTGATGCTTTTGAAATGTTAAAGATTTCTCTTGTGTCAGCCCCTGCGTTGGGCATTCCACAATACAATGTACCATTTCATCTGTATGCACGTGAAAATTGTAAAACCATAGCTGCGGTGTTGGCCCAGGACCACGGAAGACGGTTGAGGCCTGTTGCCTATATATCCAAATTACTCCCAGTCACTGTGCAGGGCATGCCACCATGTCTCAGAACTCTGGCAGCATGTGCAATGGCTGTGGAATTGACAAGCTCAATCACACTGGGACATGAGACAACACTTTACACGTCACACTCTGTCCTTCACCTCCTAAAAAATCTGTCCACACAACACATGACTGCCCAACGGTTGGCGGGATATGATGTTATCCTTACCACCACTCCAGGGCTCAAGGTTCACTACTGTGCACCAACAACTGCACCAATGTTGTTCTTGAACTCTCTCCTAGGATTCAAGGGGCTACAAGATGAGATATCAGAACAACATGAATGTGCAGAACGAATTCACATTGCCACAAGCCCCCGCCCCACCCTACAAAGCGTCCCCTTTCCTGATGCAGACGATGTTTTTGTAGATGGCTCCTGCACACGACCAGATGATCACACATTTCATGCTGGTTATGCAGTTGTACAATTGCCTGATACAGTTCTGGAGGCCATGCCAGCTCCTGTATCATCAGCACAAGCTGCTGAGTTAATCGCACTCACCAGAGCTTGTGAAATCATGGCTAACAAGCGAGTAAATGTGTACACAGACTCTAGATTCGCATTCTCCGTGTGTCACGACTTTGGGGTAATATGGCAGCATAGAGGGTTCACGACAGCGGCAGGTAAACCAATTGCGCATGCACAGCTCATTACGAATCTCCTTGCAGCGATTCAACTCCCAGAAGCCATTGCAGTCATTAAGTGCCAGGCGCACACAACCTCAATGACACTAGTTGCCCAGGGAAACAGGTTAGCAGACAAGCATGCAAAAGCAGCTTCTCATGTCACACTTAATCATGCAACTGAGGTTCTTCTAAATGCCCCGCTGGTACCGCTCACACCTGAAAATAACGTCATGCTGTCCCAACTCCAAGCATTTGCAACACCAGCAGACATTACTTATTGGGAGACCCAAGGGTTGACCAAAGACGCTAACGGTCTATGGTCAAAAGGAGGAGTGGTAGGAATTCCTCAAGTAGCAGCCCCTGTTCTTATACTACAAATACATGGTTTAGGCCACAAGGGACTCAAGCAAACAATGGAGGAGGTAAGTAAAAGGTTTTGTGCAGAAAATTTAAAACAAGTCACAGAAAGTATGATTTCAAGATGTCTCACTTGTGCTAGAAACAATGTCCAAGGTAAAAAAGTAGGCCACCATGAACACTTACTGCCCCCACAAGGGCCATTTCAGGAATTACAAATCGATTTTACACACATGCCAAAGGCAACAAACGGGTGTAAAATTCTTTTGGTAATTGTTGACAGATTCAGCAGATGGCCAGAGGCTTTTGTGGTAAGGAAAGAGGATGCAAAAACTGTAGCAAAGATTTTGTGCAAAGAAATTATTCCCAGGTGGGGTTGTCCGGTCAGAATCAGCTCTGACAATGGAACCCCATTCACTGCAAAGGTAACACAGTCCATAGCTGAACAGTTGGCTATAGATTGGAAGTTCCACATACCATATCACCCCCAGAGTGCAGGTGTTGTTGAAAGAATGAATCGCACACTGAAGGACAAACTGAGGAAGGCAACGGAGGGTACCTACCATAAGTGGGACCAGTACTTACCTGCGATTCTTGCTGAAGTCAGAATGACTCCAGACCCAAGAACCAGGTTATCTCCTTTCGAAATTTTGATGGGGAGACCCTTCCCAACCCCATGGACACCGAGTCCATTAATTCTGATACCTGGAGACTTGCAGCAGATACAAGAGGAATATGTAGCAAAATTGATTGAAAAATTGAATAGTGATTATGGTGATATTTCGCTCTCGTTTCCTTTGCCAACAGGTGCACCGACCCACCCATTCAAACCTGGAGACAGAGTCCTGGTGAAGGCCCTCCATAAGTTGAAGTCGCTGGACCCACCCTACGGACCCCCTGCGACAGTCCAGGCAGTGACCAGAACTGCGGTGCTGACAGACGACTCCCCTGTGTGGATCCACGCATCGAGATTGAAGGAAGCCCCACCTCTGGGTCCCACGCGCGCGGACCAGAGCGAGTGACCGGTATCAGACGAGTTCCAGTTGGATCCAGACGGAAGCATCAGTACAATGCCAATGTACACCTCTACTCCTGGAAGAGTTCCCATTCAAGCAGCAATAGCACTCTGTGCAGCAGGCACAATGCTGGCAACCATGGTCTGGTTGTTTGCAGCATGTTCTCACCACCCTGAGGACCTACCCTCGATATGCCCCTCCTTACCCAAGAAAGTGATAAATGCAAGAGACATTGACGTCTCCACTTTGGAGTTAAAACCAAACTTATTAGATACCAAGGACAACATATGGGCATTCATTGCTATCAACATATTGAACTCTTCAGATTTTTGCCTTTCTGACCACTACAGTTCCCATGATTTATTCTCAACCTGTCTTCTAGCTGTTCCCACTCCAGTTGATGTTTTACGAATGCATTATGGTACAGTGTGGGATGACTCAAGTATGGAGAACACTGATGTATACACACATCCAAATTTGTACGCTTATTGTAGCAATGTATCCTCATATGCAGTCACAAGAACAATGGTAGAGGTAGAAACAGGATATGTAACCTCCGCTGAGGTTTGTTATGACATGACCTGCGATAGAAGTCACATCCCCATGTGCACACAACCTGGTCGCCAGCCTACATATTCAAAAGAGTATAATGCCACCTGTTTAGAGCCTCGCCCGTGCAAGTCAGTTGCCAACAATATGACCTGTACCCATACAATTGTTCAACCCAGCTATGTAAAAAACGTCCAGCTCCCGAAGGGATGGTTACTGACATGTGGAGCTCACAGCTGGACATATGTCCCAGGAAATATAACAGGGGGACCGTGTACTCTTTCCCGCCTCTCAGTGATACTACCCCCAAAATCAATTGCCCACTCACGATCCCCTAGATCCTTGGGATATACTCTCCCAAGCGACTGTAACTCAGCAGTACAGTTGCTCTCTGAAGCTGAGTACATTGCTCTGGCCATATCCCTAGTTGGAGTCCCCGGCCTTGCTACAGAAAATCACAGACAGCTGAGTAGGGTTGCTTGTGCACTTGCAAAAGGGTTAAACCACACCTCTAGTGCTCTGGCTGAATTATTAATGGATCTCCAGGGCACTAGACAGGCAATACTACAAAATAGGCTGACCATTGATTACCTCTTGCTTAAGCACAACATGGGATGTGATTCTTTTGAAGGTATGTGTTGTTTCAATCTGAGTGATCACTCCAAATCAATACAAAGCCATATTAAAACACTAAGTGAGTTAGCAAAGGAAATCAAGGAAGATATCAGTAGCAATTGGTGGGACTGGGTTTTTGGGTGGTTGCCTGGTACTGCATTCATCCAACAGCTGATAATCACCATAGTGGGGGTAATCATGTGTATAATAATTCTATGCTGTTGTGCACAGTGCATTCCTAATCTCATATCCATGTGTAGGGCTTGCATACCCACAGCAACCACACAGGGAACATACTCAGGAGGACGCATGGTGATGTTCTCTGGGTGATCCCGCCCTTTTACAAAAGGTTGGGATCAAAGGTTGGGTTGAAAGGTTTTATTAATGTGCGACTTAAATCACCCCGATATTAAAATATATACAGCACATCAAATCTATCTTAAAATGACATCATTGCTCCAACTAGTCAGCAGCACATTCCTCCAGACAGTGCTTTACAGATACATTAATAATTAACACTCTAGAAGTTCCAGACACCTTTGAGAGACAGAATACAATACCTGTATTTCAATACCCAGTTGGTATATTACCATACAAGCCACTGTGACAGAGATCTGAAGACTCAGACCTAGTCACGCATTGTTGTTAAAAAACCTGGTCCATTGAGAAATTAACACATGCACAAATTCTACCTCTGCCAGTGTTTACAGAACAACACATGCTATTGTTTTTGCTGTCTCTACCATGTCTGTTCTATTGTCTCCACTACTTCACATGGGCACACCGGTTTAACCTGGTTCTTTCCCCTACATCAGGGTGTATATAAGATTGACCTGTAAATAAAGATTTCAGATGCATTTTCACCAACTTAAGTGTCGTGATCATTGCATCTCCCAGCTGGAGAGAGGCTACTCACTAAAACCAGGGAGTTGAATCCATAGGTCTGACTGCTGCTAAAGTGATCGTGCAGCCACCTCGGAAGGAATCAAGCTAACACTCCCCAACAAGCTAGATGAACTGAGACTCCTCAGCGACAAGAGGGAACTCGGTCACAACACCCCAGTCTTTTGCTTTACTGAAACGTGGCTCCATGAAGACATCCCTGAGAGTGCCCTCCAGCTCCCAGGCTTCAGCCTCATTCGAGCAGACCGTGACAGCATCCTCTCTGGGAAAAAGAAAGGGGAAGGCATCTGCTTCTACATCAGCTCCGCCTGACGCTCAAACACCTCTGTACTGGCCAAGAAATGCACACCAGAACTGGAACTCCTCCTCATAAATTGCAGGCCAACCTACTCGCCCAGGGAGTTCTCCTCCTATGTCCTTGTGGGTGTGTATATCCCTCCTGATGCAGAGGTAAATGCTGCTCTGCGTGATCTCAGTGATACCATCATGCAGTGGGAGATGGCCCTCCCGGACTCGCTGTTCATTATCTTGGGGGATTTTAACAAGGCTAACCTCCGTAATGAACTACCCCGCTTCCACCAGCACATCACCTGCCCCACCAGGAGTGCCAACACCCTCGACCACTGCTACACGGCCCTGAAAGATGCATACAAAGCGACACCGTGGGCAGCCCTATGCTCATCTGACCACTGCATCATCCACCTGGTACCTACTTACAAAAGGCGCCTGGAAACCTCAAAACCGGTCACTAAGTCCTCCAAAGTGTGGTCAAGTGAGGCTAAACTTCAACTTCAGGCCTGCTTTGACTGCACAGACTGGGAGGCTCTGGAATCGCCTAACCTGGACGAGTGGGCAGACAACGTATCGTCGTACATTGGCTTCTGCGAGAATTCCTGCATCCCTACAAAATCCTTCAAACTATATCCAAACGACAAACCGTGGTTCTCAAAAAGACTACGACAACTGCGACGCAGCAAAGAAGCCGCACACAAGTCTGGCAACCAGGAGGACTACAAGAGGGCGAGAAATGACCTAAACAGGGCACTGAGGTCTGCAAAGAAGGACTACGCGGAAAAGCTGGAACAAAACCTCTCCTCAAATGACTCACGAGCTGTATGGAAAGGGCTTAAGGCTGCCACCAACTACAAGCCTCCCCCTCAGCATGCTACACCCAGCAATGAGCTGGCAGAGAGTCTCAGCGACTTCTACTGCAGATTTGAGAACCAGCCAACACCTGCAGGACTCCCACAGCCGCCTGCACAATCCTCTGACATTGACGCCCTGGGCCCAAACTCGCCCCCACCATCAGTGAGAGAGGCAGATGTGCTGAAACACTTGCTAAGATTAAATGCTAGGAAAGCCTCTGGTCCGGACGGAGTGTCACCAGCCTGCCTGAAAACTTGCGCTCGTCAGCTTGCTCCCACCCTCTCTTCCATCTTCACGAGGTCCCTCCAGGGAGGCAAAGTACCTGCGTGCTTCAAGAGGTCCACCATTATCCCTGTCCCCAAAAAGCAGGGAATCCTCGACCTCAACAACTTCAGGCCCGTGGCACTTACATCCGTGATCATGAAAGCTTTTGAAAGCATGGTGCTCCCCCTCCTTAAACACTCCACAGTGGGACTGCTAGACCCACACCAGTTCGCGTACAGAGCGAACAAGTCCACTGACGATGCCATTAACATCTGCTTGGAGCTCGTCTATGATCACCTGGACAGACCAGACTCCTACGCCAGGATCCTCCTACTGGACTTCAGCTCTGCATTCAATACCATCAGCCCGAGAATACTGCAAGACATTCTTGCCGCGATAGGAGTCCACCCCACCCTACGCCTGTGGATCACAGACTTCCTCTCCAATAGGTCATAGGTTGTCAGGCTGGGCACTATCTCCTCACAACCTAGGATCACCAACACAGGAGCCCCACAAGGCTGCGCCCTGTCGCAGTTTCTGTTCTCTCTATATACGAACAACTGCAAATCCACGTCGGACTCTGTAAAAGTAATCAAATTCGCTGACGACACGACCATTGTCGGTCTCATTACCAATAACGATGAGAAGGAGTACCGCCACCAGGTCGAAGGCGTCTGTCACTGGTGCAGAGAGAACGGATTGGTTCTAAATACAGCGAAAACTGTGGAGATGATTGTTGATTTCAGGAGATGCGCCCCCACCCCGCCCCCAATCTGCATCGATGGCAAGGAGGTGGAAAGAGTCACCAGCGTCCGCCTTCTGGGCACAACCATCTCCAATGACCTGAGGTGGAAGGCCAACACTGCCTCCACACAGAGGAAAGCCCAACAGAGAATTTTCTTTCTCCGCCAACTAAAAAAGTTTGGTATGGCCCAAAAACTTCTGACAAACTTCTACTCTGCTACAATCGAATCTGTCCTATGCTCTTCCATCCTGGTCTGGTACGCCAGCTCCTCTGCCAGCGACAGACTCAAACTGCAGAGGGTCATCAGATCAGCGGAGAGGATCATCGGGAGATCCCTTCCCTCACTGGACCTCCTTTACCACTCCAGGCTATACTCCAGAGCATTAAAGATCACCAGTGATCCCTCACACCCAGGCCACCACTTCTTTAGTCAGCTCCCCTCGAGCCGGAGGCTCCGGTTCCGGTCCATCTTCACCAAGACCTCAAGGCATAAAAACAGTTTCTTCCCCTCGGCTGTCAACCTTCTGAACTCTCTCCACGTAACTGCCTATCCCCACACCACAACACCATGTCTGCACTGAGGCACTCTGTACGTGGATAGACGCGCCCTAGCTCAAGCTGACTCTTTTTGGGCGCTTTTGAGTGTTTCTTTGTGTTATAACTTATGCTACATTGTCTTTCTCTGCATCTGGTATAATGTTCTGTTCCTTTCTGACTGCTTGACTTGTCCTGTTATCTGTACCTATATCCTGTATCAGTACCCTGTACGTGCCAAGACCAATTCCGGGCACGACCCAGTCGTGCTTGGCGATAATAAAGATTCTGATTCTGAAATTGGCTTGGTAAGCTCAGTGACCCCTGAATCTGCACACATACCCGTCGCAACAGCCTTCACCGCCGCACGTCGGGAACCTGGGCCACCCACTCTGCCGTCTTAATGACTGCAGAGTTCCTGTGAGGCGGCAAGGAGCCGACTTCATTGGCTCCTGGCCCTGTCTTTCAATGTAAGCCAATGGGAGTTGCTTACATTGAAAGACAGGGTCAGGAGCCCCGCTCACAGGGCTCTGCCGTCATAGAGACAGGCAGAGCAAGTGAGCTGCAACTGGAGATGGCGGGAAATCAGCAGCGGGAGTGACGAAAACAGCAGATGCACACAGTAGCGATTAATTGAAAACTACGCCCTGGCAGCCAGATAGCCATCAAAACAGGGCGTAGTTTTCAATTACGGTGGTCCGAAAGTAGTTAAAGGACTTCCAATGCGAGAAGGTTTTAACAGATTTTTCTCACCTAAGGCTTCTTCCAGCCCTTATTAGAAGTCTTAAGGTGGCCACTAACGGTCCAATTTCTAGCGAAACATCGTTCGAGCGATCAGAAATTGAGATCGGATTGGTTGTAAATAATCTTCATTGGTTGACACAATCGATTAGTCCGAATGAATTTTCGTCGAACCAAAATTTGGATTTTCTTGTAGGTTGTGATAGATAGGAAGCAAAGATTGGTTCGTTGATGGTGTAGTGAACGATGTATTACAATATTTCACTTCCGATCAGAATTTCTGATCGCTCGAACAATTTTTCGATAGAAATTGGACAGTTAGTGGCCAGCTTAAGTCCCTCGCCGCAGCTCCGATCCTCCACATTGTCCCACTGGTCGCCAGTAAAGATCGCAACCCTGCAAGCGGGTCGGCTCTTCTGTGTGGGCAGTCATGCCCGCGCGTTCATGTCATCTGGCCTGTACTGTGCCAGATGATGTGCAGGCGCAGAAGAGCCACTGAGCCGGCAGGAGTTTGCCATCTTTATGGGTGGCCAGTGGGGCTGGAAGAAGCCCCAGTTGAGTAAAATCTGTTTAATCCTTCTCACATAGGAAGTCCTTTAAAGTGGACCTGAACACTTGCACTGGAAGGAAAGAAAATAGAGAGAAGTACACCCTGTATGTATTTAGAGAGTTTAGCCTAATTCCCCCTCATATGTGACTAATCACAACTGTAATTTGATCTCTCAGTTGTGTCAGCTGGCTGCCTCGGCAGAGCAGATATTTAGTAAACACAAAATGTTAACCCTATGTCTGCTTCCATGAAAGCAGAAAGTAGACACACTGCAGATTTGCTGCAGGATTTCTATCCGTTGTAAGAAAGAAATGTTTTTCTTGAAAGGTTATTATGCTGTTACTTATCTTTTAGAGCAGAGAGCAACTTCTGAGTTCAGGTCCGCTTTAAATGCAGTGTTATATGAATGTCAGGCAACGGGAATAGGGCAAGCTGCTTTCAAAATGCTATTTGCACAGTATTTATACAGTAAAATAATTGTGTTCTGTTTAAATATATCATCTTACCTGATCATTTAATTTGATGAAATAAAGCAAACGTACGCTCCGTGTCTAAATCAGTGGACAGTGCTGATTGGTTGCTGTGGTGTGTCAGGCTCATAGCCAGCTCTAATGGAATTTTATTTGTCAGTAATTCCAAAATTTGTGCGAAAGTCTTTTTCCTATCTTCAGCTGTCTAAAATAAACCAAAAATGCTATAAACGCTCTGATTAACAGCCCTACACACAAGGCTAACACATCGCAGTGCACAAGTTTATTTAATGTCACATAATTAATCTCTTCATTCCACCAGTACATTTATAATACTGTCTGACGAAGACCTAAACAAATGAACGTTATCATTTTTTTTTTCTTTTTTGTTCTTACTCAAGGCTCTAGAGCGTGTTGCGGTCGGCCAAGGGGTAAGTAGTTTTGTTTACTGAATCTCATGTATCTGTCATCCTTCTAATTTCTGTTAGCGCATAACCCAAATATTAACTTACAGATCCCCAGCTGCCTGAACTTAACTACTTGCACTGCATGCTTGTTTGGGCTCGCTTTTGCATGTATGTGGTTTTATAGCTTGGCTTGTTTTACAGTATGACTTTAGTTGAACTTTGTTTGTGTAAAAGAGCGTTTAATGACATTAATAGAGTATACATAGAGAAGTAAAATATATTGCCTGAACCAAGTAAGGAGCGATATTTTCCAATACATCTGACTTCAGTTAAAGCGGATCTTCAGTCTGTTAGGTAAAATCCAGCAGCAATTCTGTAAAAGAAAGTTATAGTTGCCTGCGCTGCCTTCTCCCTTGAAGCTGTCCCGAAGTCCCCTAATCACATGACTTCTGTTGCGTGGCCCCGCCTCCCCTCCTACTCGTAGAAAAATGCCAAGTTTTTTACTTCAGTAAACTTCATGCCGTTTTTCTTCGGGGAGGCCGGAGCCACGTGTGGGAAGACTGGTGATTTGGGGTCTTCGCGATGGCTTAGAAGAAGCAGGTAGTGCAGGTAGGACAACCAGGTGCTTTAATATAAAGCACCTGGCTGTTAGTGCTCAATCTACTTAAAGCCTACCTCAATTGCCAAATGAAATGATGAGGTAATTGTGGTTACGTATAGTACTAGTCCTACAAAAACAGGTCACTGTGATGGGAAGTACCTGGCATAGGTGCGTATAATAAGCACAATATAATAGAGGGTAAGGAATGTAAGGTAAACATAAGAGATCTTAAAATGTCTAAAAAAGCTACACTGTTTAAACGCTTTACCTTGCAAAATGAGGTAACCAATAAAACTCCTTATTAACCTCCTTGGCGGTATGATCCTCAGCTGATTTAATTGTCTAAACGCAGGAAAAAAATCATTCCACAGTGAGATCTACAGCAGCCCCTGCACAAACTCACTTCCCCGGGATCTGCACTGCAATTCACCCACCTGTCCTCCGCATGGCGCTCTACCCTATGGTAAGGTTGTTTTCTGTAGTCATGTGACAAACTGTCTTACCCGAGGGCTCGAGAGCCTCTGAGGACCAAACTAAGTCATGCTGCGAGTGTCCAGATCCATGGGAGGTGAGTTATAACTGCCGCTGCACGCACGCTGCTTCCCTATACCTTCCAGTAGCTACCCCGAGCCAAGCTCGGGTTTACTGCTCTCAGCTTCTTTTTTTTTTTTTTTTTTTACTGAGTCTGGCGCTGGGTTACCACCAGGGATATTAACTACTTCCTCTCTATTTTTACCATTTTAATCTTTCGGAGGGATTTATTTTAATCCTTCGGAGTGATTTATTTAGAGGGAATGCAGGCACTATATCAGTCCCTCAAAAGCGCAAGTGTTTGCAATTAGTTACTGTGATGTGTGGTGGGTCCCAGCCCAAAAGCCTTTTTGCTTGTTGTCCTTTGCATTAAATAGGCATGAACAATATTTTGTCCTACTATAATGATAAACCAAACACAATTTCAGTAACGTTTGTTATTCACCATAATATTTCTTTCTGAATTTTATTGTTACATTTTTGGACAAACTAGCAGCTGAGCTCATTGCCTTTGGAGCCTGTCCAGTGCTACCTGGGGAACATCAGTATGATCCTGGATAGAAACTGCACCATAAAATGCAGGAGCATATGGAATATTTCCCAGAATCTGGAATCCTAAGTTGTAGTGAAAAAAGAATTGTTAGAATTCCTGGTATAGGTTGACAATGGCTTCCTCTAACAATATATAAAACACCACTATGATATATCGGGTACTAAAATAATTGTAGTGGAGAACAGGAAAGTCACAGTCTTTCAATATGCTATTAATAAAATTAACTGCACTGCAGGCCCATAGGAAAGTCACAGTATGCTGGTTGGTGTAGTCCACTTTCAAAGCAGAAGATGTACCCACTACCAGTCCTTGAAGGAATCCCAGTAGTTCCTCGGGTCACACTTCAAAATAGTAATGAAAAGGCTGACATAGCGTTACATTGTATGATAACAGTCCCACCAGCAGAACCTCGAGTGGGCACAAAGGCCAATCACAGCAGACCACCATTGGTGTGTGAAGCCACCCCCCCTTGATGTCCTCTGGTATCAAGAGGTATAAACAATGCTTATCATCTGCCCACCAGGAGTCCAGCAAGCCAGTATTTGCTTGAAAGTGAAGTTTTTGGATACATTTAGAAAGAGTTAGCACTCATGCCAAGGTACTATCTTCTTCTTTTTTATCCTGAGAGCACCTAAAAGCTGTATTATGATCCTAGGATGTCACCATCAAAGGTAGTGAGGGGCACAATGAAAACCCCATTTTTTCTTTGCTGTTTGTTTCTTTATTGAAAACCTTTAGCCCTAAAAATGAAAGCACTTGACTACTAATACTTTTTGATTCAGACTGATTTAACTAAATACTTGTTAGATTATTTAATAGTGTAAGCATTGTATATAACTGACAATTATGTTTCCTGTTTTGCTGTTTGTTTTTGCTTTTACAAGCTCCCTACTGAGTCCTTGTTTTGCCGAGCAGTGCTTCAGGTCATCTGCAAGGAAGTCTTTGGCATCACACAAAGGTATGGAGAATGTAAAGGGAACCCGAGTTGAGAGTGATATGGAGGTTGCCATATTAATTTCTTTTTTTTAAACGGTGCAAGTTGCCTGGCCATCCCCCTAATCCTCTGACTCTAATACGTTTAGCCATACACCTTGAACATGCATGCAGATCATGTGCTCTGACTCAGGTCTGACTGGATTAATTGCATGCTTGTTTTAGGGTTATGACACAGACACTACTGATGCCAGAAGATCGTATACGTATGCTGAATGCTGGCTCTTCCTGCTGCCTGCAAAAATCTACGGCGGCGTTAAATACTTGGAGGGAGATGTATTTTGGGGTCCAGCAACTGCGTGTGCTCCGAATTACCCTTATACACCTGTGCAGCATTACACTGCTGCTATGGGGCGCCTGGTTTCGATGCCTGTAGGCAAGTGCTGTGCACCAAAACCACCTGCTTTGAGAAAATCAACAGGACTGCCAGGCAATTGGAATTTTATAAAAATGAAATAAATATGGCAACCTCCATATCACTCTCACCTCAGGTTCACTTTGTATGAATTGTAGTACAGTACCATAGTAATACAGATACACAAATAACAGTGTGTCAAATCAGCCAGCTGAAATTCTGAAGTCATCAATTTGAAATGCTGGGTGGCTTTTTAATCACTAATTTAAGCACAAATGGCTTTAGTTGTTTTCAAAGTAACAGCTCAGAAACTAACTTTATTACCAGTATTTTAAAACCATGTATCAGGTTAACACATGCTGTGTGCTGCTGTACTCCTGATGCATTGTCGAATTAATACTCATGTGCTGTTGAAGTGGACCTAAACTCTTGCACAAGAGACAAGAAAACACAGAGAAATCCACCCTGTGTGTGTTTATAGAGAAGAGCCTTTCTAATTCTGCCTTCGCCCTTTTCTCTGCTCTGTTTCCTCACTTCTATAACCTTTCCAAATGGCTGTTTATCTTAAATACTGAACATTTCACTTGTTTTACTGCATGAGCTAATCTTTGTGACTTGGCATTTATGAGGTATTTACCACACAAGTCTGTCATTTACCTCACTAGTCAGTTATTTTAGTTTTCATGCGGTTACACCCTTAATGAATTCACATTTTATATAATGTTTGGTAAAATCTGTTGTTTTCTGCTTTATTTATGTGTTAATGCTAAGTGAAATGAAGCCAAAGAGTAATGGAGTTAAAGTCCTGCCCCCTCCGCCTACTGATACATGCGGGTCGGGGGGACAAACTGAGAGCAGGCATTGTTTGAGTGAGGAGAAGGGGTAAGAGGGACTTATTAGCTGCCACCAGGCATGGGCTATTGCTATATACTTTTTAGTTTACAATGTCTACCATTGGAAGTTACTCATTTTTTAGTTATTAAAGGGGCAGTATGGCGAAAATGGCTGATTTTAGTTAATACAATAAATAATGTGCACAAGAGGCTCAAGTTATAAAAAGAGGTAAATGGCTGGTGAAAAGTAAAGTGGTGTGTGACAGCACATATTGCTGCAGCTGGGGGGGGATGGGAAAACACAGATAAGTAGGAGGTCAGAAGAGCTTATTAACCATGAGGAGGGGGGGAGCACCTGCAGTTCTGCTTAGAAAGATCCTTTCCCTGTGATAAGAAGTTACACGCTGCTTGCGATGTGGTGTTTAATCTCTGCACAGTCTCTGGCTGAGTTTGCCCCTCCTTTCTCTCACACAGACTCTGCATGTGTCCTCGGCAGAACCAGAGCCTCGTGTTCACATTATTTATTTTATAAACTATAATAAACTATGTTTGCCATACTGCCCCTTTAATTGTTCTTCTAAATAGTAATGTCTGCTTTGCAGAATGCTGGAGCTCAGCACTCCCTAGTCACTGTTCCTTTTAACTTTAAAATATCTGAGGAGATGTGCTTACTGGTATGAAGTAAAAGTAAGTGTGAAGAAATCAGTGCTTTTATCCATGTGTGGGGATTTTCTTTCTGTGTTATACTGTGAAACTGATTTACCTGCTTGCCTTATTACTTACAGTACTTTCAATTGTATTCTTATTGCTTACTGCAAATTTCCCAGTACCTTTTTGTTTAAAAGCTAAATTCTACACAAGGGTACAACTCAGTTGCAATTATGATCAGCTAGTCCCATGATAGTGATCCGCCCATTCATGTAGTGATAGTGATCCGCCCATTCATGGACAGGTAGCATGTTGATCTCACTTTGAAATGCTGCCGATGAGCCACAACAATTAGTTTCTAACCCAGTTCCAACCTGCTGATTCTAGAGTGATAACCACTAGGATAATAATGGCTAGAGTTGATCAGTTTGTTCTGATTTGGTTGATGAGCAAGTCTCTGATTGGCTGGTTTTAACCATGTGGTTTTTGTGTCACTTCTGTTCAGTAGTGCTAGGGCTAAGATGGGGAACAGAAGGGAGACATGAGCATACCACTCCATGAAATCTCTTGAAGGAGTTATGTTGAAAGTGGCCATCTGTAATGGTGACCAGAGACTATGAACAGCCAGCGGGAGTGTACAGTGTAGTGTCAGCTCTGATGTTCTATTGTGGTCTGATGCATGTGCGGGTGGATGCATTTCAACCATAGTCTATATGTGAAACGCATCCGCTCTTTCAGAAAAATTGCGGACAACACAGAAGTGCGGTCCGCTTACCACGATGAATCAAAAGGGTCAGTTGCAGTCTGACAAGTGTGAACGGATCCTATTTATAAAATAGGATCTGTTTACTGTCAGTTTTCCGATACAGTAAAGCAGACAAAAAAAAGTCCATATTCTGCTGTAGTGGAACACAGCCTTAGAGCAGAAGTACCAAATGAATATGTCCATAAAATAAATAAATGATGCTCAGCAGATGAGGCTGTGCCACTGTGTAGGAATTCTCCGATTTTTATTGCTAACTGTGTCTGGGAATAAGGGAAACAAAAGGTGGTGTTTCCAATGATGGTGAAAAAAACACACAAGATCTTTTTTATAATAGAATGGAAATAAAGATATGTCCACATTTTGAGATCTTTGCATTTTTAAGGCCTTCTTTCACTTGAATTGATTCGACATTAAATGAAAGGAGATCTTTTTTGTGAGGATACAAATGGCAATAAAATAAGAGAGGAATTTAAACCCTTTCTCAATCTAATCAAAACGTAAATAAAAAAAAAAAAAATCATATGAATTTTTTTTTCAGTTGGAGTAGCAATATCCTCTTTCTCAACTCAGTGGCTTTAGAGCTGTTAAAGATAGATCTGGCTAATGAAATGCTAATAACATTTGGTTGATAAAAATGTTATGTTTATTTTATGTACAAGTATGCACCTTGGACCTGGACTAATCAAAATGATCAACTACTGCATATGATCAATCCACTTCCAAGATTCATAAATGTGCATACATTTACATAAAATGTACATCAACTCAATATTAACGTCTCACTGGTAGTCTTATATTGGTGTATTGCAAAATATATTGATTTGTGTATTTATTTTGTTGATAATGATGTTTTCTCCATGTCAGGCAATTTATTATCTAACTTTTCAATTTACTTTGAAATGTAAGCAGCATTACACAAAGTTTCAACAATTGTTTCCCTTTAAGGTCCTATTCGATCGTTCCACATCGTGAGAATGTCATGAAAATGTAAGAGGATGATAAGATAAATGTTTTTATTCTATTCATTGTTGTTATATTTCCTTTCACATGTATTGAACTGTGACATGACTTTATTAACGAATAGGAGCGTTTATGCAGATTTGCATTCATTATCCATTTAAGCAGCCACCCAGAGTCAAGATAATTAATTGTGTCTCCTATCTCACAAATTTAAACTTGAAGTTTTCACCTACCTCTAAAAGAAAAAAAAACTGGGGTATCTACCAACCCCTTGAAGCCATCCTGTGCCCTCGCAGTCACTCAAGGCTCCACCGATCCCCCGCCGCCAGCTAGTTTCGTTTTTGCAGACTCAGTCGGCGGGCCGCCACGCGTACCTTTGCACGCATTAACGCTGGTGAAGGAAGCTATCGCGGACATTAACGCGTACATTTTTAAGCATAACAGGTGCAATGCATAATTGTTTGTGTTGCACCTGCAACGCGTAAAAACCTACATGTTAATGTCCGCGATAGCTTCCTCCACCAGCGGGAATGCATACATAGGTACGCGTATCCGGCAGCAGTAGTAGTCGGCAAAAACTAAACTGGCTGGGGACCGGAGGAGTTGTGAGTGACTGCGAAGGCACAGGATGACTGCAGGAGGCTGGTAGATGCCTCAGGTAAGTGAAACTCCTTTTTTTTTTTTTTTTATTTGAGTTAAGGTCCCCTGTAAAGCAGCAGGGAAAGCCATACCATCCCCGGAAAAACAAACTCCACATATATAAGTAGAATAATAGTTGTTCTACTTACATAACAGATGTATTGTATGGTGCACGTTTTTATTTTATTGAATTTTATGCAGTAAATAAAGAGAAAACTGTTTCAGGCATTTGACTGCCTCTGACAAGCCAATCCTGATGTCATTTCCTCCCTTACTGGGACAAACTAGCAGCGCTTTTATAAGCACCAGTAATTTAAAAAGCTCTTGCTAATGTAGTGCAATTTGTGATTATTTAAAAACCACATCCCTCAAATGGTATCACACACACAGCATTACATTAGCAAGAGCTTTTCAAATCACAAGCACTTAGAAAGCACTGCTAATGAGTTCCAGGCCTTACTCTTTTTTTCTTTTTTTTTCTCCTAGAAGCTGTACTGTTATTTCTACCTTGCTTTGTAAACACATGTGAGCACAGCATAGATTGTATTTCAACAGCTCTTCCCTTCTCAGCCTTGTGTCACACTGAACTGCCCTCAGCCAATCAGTATGGAACAGGAATGTGGGAGGAGAGATAGTGAGCTTCCTTCTCATCAGCAATGTACCACATAGAACCAGGCTGACTGAGATAAGATTTATTACAGCAGAAACATTTATGATTATATTTTAATGTTTGGCCTGCAGGGTCATGTTGTAGAAAGCGTAATAAATACAGAGCAAGTGAGTAAATGGAAATTGATTTTATGGCTGACAATCCCGCTTTAACAATCCATAATCTGATAGATACAGTGATGTCAGCAGTCCTTCCCCCAGTACCCATGGAGTACTTGACGGATGATGAGCCTGAATTGTTTAAAACAATCTACGCTTCTGCAGCTAGAACTAAACCCATAGCTGTGATATAAGGTGCAAATACAGTTATCATTACTATGAGGGTTAAAATTAAATTTGACCTCTGCTGTAAAACACTCCAGCTGCTAATGTAGCAATTTTCCATTGTGCATCTCCTTCAGAGCTATGGCACACAGGTGACTTAACAAGTTGCTAATGAGACATACATAGACATTAGCACTGATTAAAATGAAGGTTCATACAATAGAATGCATATAGTGCCTGAAATGCAATCCTTGGGGCAAAAGCTTGGGGCCAAGTGCTGTACAGACGCATCAAAAGGCTGCAGCCAAGTGACTTCTTCTGTTGTCATGGTGGAGGAGGATGTATAGCGGCATGTCAGATGACTAAGCAGCTACTGGTGGGGAAAGGGGGGTGGGTTAAGGAGGGGAACAATGTACTCGCAGATAATAAGATACTCCACATTCTTCAGCAACTCGGCTTTATTTTCGCTAGATTCTCAACAGAAAGGGCACTGACCACCCGCATTTGCTGAGTTTAGACTAGCATATGTACAAGGATTTAGAAGTAGAGCTAAATATCTGTGTTGCTACATATTGATCGTGTGTCTAGCCCATAAAACACTGACACAAAATTTAATCTGTGAACTGTACTAGAAATACATTCATGGAATATTATTACAACTCAATCAGTGGTGGCTTTTACATGCAGAAGGAGGATGCATTACAACTGCCAATCATGTATCTTTGAAAACAACTTCAGTGCTACTCCTCAATGAGTCCTCCACCAAACACCTGTCAAAGTGCAGGCTTACCAGTGAATAATCAGACGCAGGATATAAGGTGTAAGCATTCAAAGTCGCCACCAGGCCAAGGCAAATATTAATCCTCCTCCTTAGTTCTTGCGATCTCCATACTCCTCCAATCCATTGAGAATACAGAATCTGTATATGTAATCAATTGGATAGAACCATCTAAATGCACACATTATGGCACACTGTTAAATTATTTGCTCTTCATGAGCCAAACAAATGATCATGTATGAACAATAATACAGACCTTATCGTAAGGACCCGATAGATGCAAAACGTCTTATGTATGAAGGTGGGCACTGTCGCTTTGTCCACCATTTATTCTGCCCAAGATAGAGTAGAGTAGATGGAGGACAAGGTGACAGTGCCCACCTTCATACATAAGGTGTTTTGCATCTATCGGGTCCTTGTGATAAGGGCTCGATTGTAAGCAGGGCCGGGCCGAGGCAGAGGCGAGAGAGGCTCCAGCCTCAGGGCGCAGTGTAAGAGGGGGTCGCACAACTCACTCAGCTATCATTCCCCTATTGTGTTTGAAGCAGAGAAAAATAATAAAAGGGGATACATGGCAGTGACTGCAAGCCAGATAACTAGAGATTAGGTGTTGGGTGCCTTGGAGCGTGTCTTAGCCTAATGACAATCAGTGTGTGACGGCTGGGGTGGGACGGATGGAGGGGCGCACTTTGGTATCTCAGCCTTGGGTGCTGGAGGACCTTGTCCCGGCTCTGATTGTAAGTGTTCTTTTAAAACTTTTTGTTCATACCTGATCATTCGTTTGGCTCATAAAGAGCAAATAAAGTAACAGTGCCAAAAGCAGTGTGCACTTACATCATTCTGTCTATTTAATTGCATTTACCGATTCCTGGATTCTAACTGGATTGGAGGTGTATGGGGTCATGAGAACTAGAAGGATTAATATTGCCTTGGCCTGGTGGCGATTTTGGATGTGTACCCTGGGTCTGATTCTTCACTTTAACCCTGCATTTCAAAGGATGTTTGGTGGCAGACTTATGCAGGAGTAGCGCTGGAGTTGTGTACAAAATTACTGACAAGTCTCATCTGAGGACTTTTGCCTTAGTAGTACTCGAACTTGCATTCTTTTCTCCTAAGCTCAGATATTCAGTGTTCATTTAATCATATATCTGTGTTCTGTCTGAACATCTTGTTGCATGGTTGGTGAAGAATCTCTTGGTGAGTGCATGGAGAGCATTGAGCTGGATATCACTTTGGATAGCCTGTTTAAGGAAATTGAAAGCATTTCACTTAATGTCTAGCTCTAACTTTCCTAAATTATTCATTTCAGACTGTAACCTAAATTAAATTGCCTTTGTAGTGATCAACGTGTTGGAAAAATATTCTCCAAGTCATCTAACTTCATTGACTATGTCAGAAAATCTCTGAAAAAATTTGGACAAGACGACTCAAAGGTGGGCTCAGTTATACTGGCTTTATTTTGCTGCACTTTTTTTGGATTCTTGATAGGTTTTTTATATATACCGTATGTGTATGCATGCATATATATATATATATATATATATATATATATATATATATATATATATATATATATATATATATATATATATATATATATAATTTCTTTAAAATGTTTGTTGAAAATCTATTGATGTTTTATTTAAAAAAAAAAATAATTCGTTATCAATGCGTGAGTAAAAAGACCTAAGCATTTTAAAGGCATATAGCTTAAAGGTCTTATGACGTGAATTAACTATTTATACTTTCCTGGGGCTTCTTTCAGCCCCTACAAGTCACGAGTGTCCCTAGCCACAGCTCCAGTTTTCCCCCATCTCCCGCTGGCAGACTCTAAAAAGACTCTAAAAAGGCTTGCGTCCGCGCATGCACAGCAGATGCTATCCCATCCAGGGATTATTCACCTCATGAGTCCTTTAAAGAGTAACCGTTAAGGATGGTCAATGAGGTGCAAATAATTTCGAGTTGATGCAGGATTATGCAAATGTATGCAGACTGAAAATGGACCAATCAAATTTTACATCAGCAGGATTTGGGTTCACGTTCAAGCTACATAAATTTGCATACAAAATTTGCATAATGCTGCATCAACTCTATATTCTTAGCATCTCATTGACCAACCCTAGTAACCCTAATTACTTATAGTAGAACCTAATAAGTTATTCAAGATAACCATTTATCCTAATTTTCTTGGTTTCAGCATCAAATGCTTTTTTATATCTAAATGTTGGTGTATATTGCTGCTATGCAGCCTTTACCCCCAGAGCATTCTAAGAGATTAGGTGATGTTCCTGCTCACTTCATAGGGTAGGGAACATTTACAAGGATTCACCTAGCCAGCGTTTAACGTGCCAGTGCCACTGATACATTTGAGAAAATAACTCTGGGTGGCTCAAGATTTTACAATGGTCAAACATTGACTAAATAACCCATAAATGACTGTTTATCAATGTTGAATGTTAAAATTTATTCAATAAGTAATGTACAGTTAAGTTCAACTATAAGTGCAACTCTATCACCTGATAACATGTTATGGTTAGTTTTCTGTAGATGTTTCTTCTTTTTGCAGAATGATTGCATTGCATTTCCTTTTTGCCATACTTCTTGTAATGTCTCAGATACACTACACATATGGCTGTTTAAATTCGCAGTGAAGCTGCTGGATATTTGTGTTACAGATCAGCTTTTCCCATGGTGTGCCAACAGGATGACTCTGAGCATCATCCCAGACTGTAACGAAATAATGGGTTTGCTAAATATGCTACAAGTTGCATCATCACACAAACATAACCTTGTTACAGCAGAAAGAGAATCTGCCCAATCTTTCCTGTCAAATTTTGCTGCATGTGCTAACAGCGCAAGGGTGTTAAATGCTGAAAGATGTTTTGAATTTAAATGCATTTAGAAGAGTAATCCATTTTTTATCTGTTTAAAGAGAAACTCCAACCTAGAATTGAACTTTATCCCAATCAGTAGCTGATACCCCCTTTTACATGAGAAATATAATGCTTTTCACAAACAGACCATCAGGGGGCGCTGTATGACTGATTTTGTGTTGAAACCCCTCCCACAACAAGCTCTGAGGACCGCAGTACTTTTGGCAGTTTGTTACAATGTAACAAGGTTCTCAGACAGGAAATAGCTGTTTACAGCTCTCTCTAACAGCCAAAACAGCTAGGAGCAGCTACATAACCTGCCCACAGTAAAAATGTCACCATGTAATAAATGTCAGAATGTAAATCGGGGAGAGGAAAGATTTTACAATGAGCAAACACTGACTAAATCATTTATACATAATTATGGTAAAAATTAAGCACTTTTTTAACTACATTATTTTCACTGGAGTTCCTCTTTAAAGAGAAACTCCGACCAAGAATTGAACTTTATCCCAATCAGTAGCTGATACCCCCTTTTACATGAGAAATCTATTCCTTTTCACAAACAGACCATCAGGGGGCTCTGTATGGCTGATATTGTGGTGAAACCCCTCCCACAAGAAACTCTGAGGACCGTGGTACTCCTGGCAGTTTCCTGTCTGTGGACCTTGCTGCCTTGTTGGAAATAGCGGTTTCCAACTGCCAAAAAACATGCAGCAGCTACATCACCTGCCCACAGCAAAAATGTCACCATTTTTTATTACATTATTTTCACTGGAGTTCCTCTTTAACTGTCTGCATTCAAATAGACGCTACTCTATATACAGCTGCAAATAATAACAAATATGTGTACTGGGAACTGTGATTCTATTTTATATAGCTACCTCAACCTTATTAGATAGTGTAGATATATTTCTAGGTGTTTGAAGATGAGTGTAAAACGTTGGCTAGCAGACTGAATCCAGTTCATTTTTAACAACATAAAAAAAAAACATAAAAACATATTAAAATGCCTAGACTTTGGTAGCTTATTCTTTTTCAAGAAGCTCCACAAATACAGATCTTGTTTTAAATGTTTGTGTACTTATACATACAGCAAGGTTAAAATGTCTTAACTTCTTGGGACAGGTTGTTTCTGGCCCCATAAGGACCAGAGCCATCATTTTCCTGTTTTAGCCCATGATTACGGTTATTGGCTCACAGTAATCACTGAGTCAGGAACCAATGAAATTGCCTCATCAATGGGAAATTGAGCTCTGCTGTCACTGTGACAGCAGAACGAGTGAATCGCAGCGTTGCCGAATCGGCAAGAGTGATGGGAATGGCCTGAGTGCACGGCAAGGAATAGTTGAAATATGCATCCTGACAGGCTTAATGAGGAACTTTACCCAGGATTGAGCTTCATCCCAATCAGTAGCTGAAAACCCTTTCCAATGAGATCTTCTTGAAACACGGCTTGAGAAAAGCTATACACTTCGAAACATTGCTGATTGTGCTGCATGCTATTATACGGTTGAAATAAAAGAGCATTATATCTTCATCCTGGATGGATCCGGTTTAGGCCTAGATTTACATCCCAGTAGCCTATAGGCATAGATGTCCTGGCACTCCTAGACTTTACCCTCCATGAACCTACACACCTACAACCCTAGATGAGCCGCACCGCAAGTTTGCTGTCTGGCCCAGCTGTCACTTCTCGCTTACTTCCCTTGCCCGTCATAGGTAGCTGTCCCTTAGCATTAGGTAGCCAGAGTTATCCTCAGTATTAAATAGGTAGAGGTGCCCCCGATTAAAAAGATGTTCTGGTCAGTGGAATGCAAAGAGCTAGGTCAGTAACCCCTCCTTTACACCCTGATCAGGACTCTGCATAGGCAAGGTGGGAGGGAGGCACTTGGGGAGGAGAGTAAGCCACATTTCCATCATCAGGTGCCTTTAGGCACGTGCCTACAGTGCCTTATGGTAAAACGCTTTGTCAGTCTATTTTTACTACTGATTTCTGGATCTAGGGAGAAGGATATTACCGCAGAAGCATTAGCAATGTATGAGAGATTTTGTGACCGTGGCTACGGGCATGAGACATTGTGTTCAGACACGGATGGGGCATTACAGATCTTCCGTAGCGACCTGCTCAGGAATAGTCAAAGTGTGAACCAATAATAATATTACAAGATTTATATCCCCATTCTCCTGGGTATAGCCCTTTAAATGTTACAAACGTCTGTGCAAAAGCCCTCTATAAAACCAGTCTCCAAAGTAATGGACATCCGTTGCTGAAGAAAGCATCTTTTGGTGTACTATAAGCTCAGATTAAGTATTACTGTTGAGGGAGATGTATCCTGGATGTTGAACCGGAGTTTCATAAGCTTGTATGTTGGCTGCGGCTAACCTCTGCTTTGTGATGTCTATGTTGCCACGGAGATATGGGAGAAGCCGAGCCGCGTAGCCGTTGTTACATCAGGAACTGTATAAGAGGTGTGCCCACCGCCTCGTCAATCATCCTGACGAAGCTCGCGGTGGGCGGGCACAATGCATCACTGGGCGGGGCTATCTCCCGTTCTGTGTTGAGCGCAGACTGACGCTGAGCAGCGGTGGACACCTGGAGCACTGCATAGCTACTACTCCCTGCTGGAGTCTATTGCGCAGGTCGAGTGGTGTAACAGTGGGCAAGAGGCAGCACATGGTCATCTTGAAAAGCCGAGGCCCTGACGAGACTGGACGGTCACACGCCGGAGTGGTGAGAACACCAGCGGTGTTGTGTATGACCTGTTGGCCTTACCGCTTGCTTGGCCATTGTTAACCCTGTATGTACACTCGTCCACCTGCCAATGTCAGTGATTCAAGCAGTGAGGCCCGGCTTTACATCCCTCTATCTCTCGCCGGCACTCTGCAGAAAACCCAGATTTTCTTGGTACCGGTACCAGTGTGTGTGGGTGATGTGCATGGGGTTTGCTTGGTTGCGCTCCACAACTGTTTTAACTGTTTTTAGGGCTGTGAGCCCATCTTTTGTATAGTTCACCAATTTTTGAGGAGGGATAAGAGGTGTGCTCCACCACTCTTCACATATAACAATGCATGCGTTATGATGTGTATTGTTTATTTGCATTGTACTGTGTATTGTAATGGACACTGCACACGTTATTCACACACAATATTGCAAAGACTGGCCAATGTCTGCAAAATGTGCACATAATAGGTACTGCTGTTATGTGTATTTAAGGCCACTTGTCACTAAGGGGCAGTGTGAGACAGTAACACAGGACTTCTGCATTAGGTTTCTAGATAATCTGCTAGCAGAGAGACATCAAAGCATTCCAAGAATTTACAGCACAGCAGTTGTGCTGACTGAGGTCAAAAGCAGTGCACTTATCTCAAATGGGATAATTCCTTTGAAGCTGCTTATGGGTTAATTCCCTGACAGCCACCAATTCATTCAATCAATCTTTAGCCATCAGAGTCTGTTTAGTTCTGTGCAGAGTTTCTGTTCATCTCAGAGTTGCTGACGCTTCTGAAGCAGGAGAAGAAGAAGAACTACACAGGTAGCATAGCAATACCACTTTGAATACTCCATTGTAATCACTAGAAATAAATGGCTTTTAACGGTGAATCCTGCTATTTCCAGCAATAGCTCCATAATCTTTACCGACACACTATAGCTTTCAAAGTAATATCCGCGGTGTGTGAATACAGAATAAGCTGCAAAATATTGATATAGAAATCAAAATAAAAAGGAATAGGTTGTTACATTGATTTTGCCATTGTGTTTGCATACTGCTGGGACATTGCATCTCCTGTTTTGAAAGTCGCACAGTGAGATAGATAATGATACGACAGAATTTTTGCTGAATTCTTTTTGTCAGTTCCTGTATTATTTGGCCCTAACGGTATATTTTCATGTTTTGAAAGTGGTATGAAACCTACCTAAAATGCATTGTGCTTGTTAAATGCTTTACCTGCACTGAACTTCAGGAGGAATGTCAGAATAAATGTGGAATGCTCTGATTTCTTATAGCCCTCAGTCCTACTTGCTGATAGCAGTCTTTCTAGTTTATAAATCACTTAGTGGCATGAAGAGACTTGCGTGATCCGGATCCATAAATTGTGTATGCTTGGCCTGTTCTGATTAGTAAAATTGTCTTATTATTTTATGGACAAAAATTGCCACAGTGCTGTTGTCAGGTCAGTGGCCATCACAATAACAGTATGCTCACTGCAACAAAGCAGAGAGATTCAGCAAGCATCAGCTTCTTCTTTTCAGAGTTCAGAAAATGTGCTTTGAACAGTTAGACCTTAAAGAGACTCTGAAGCGAAAAAAAAAATGATATAATGAATTGTATGTATAGTACTCATATTCTCATATTTTTATTTTCAGTTATATAGTTGTTTTTTTTAATAACATTGCATCATTATCTTCACTTTTCTCTCATTCAGTTGGTGTTAGTAAAAGGGATTAGCACAGCATCTTGCACATTGGCCAGCCTTAGGACAAAACAGATTATTACACAATTTTCCTCTTAATTAAAACCTGTTGCTTCCACCCTCGGCCTCTGGGAGATGGAGCATAAATGTGGTGTGAAAGCGTTGCCCATAGATACTTTGGGCTACTCCAAAGTTTCCCACTGGTTATCAGAGAAATGTCCTGCAAGGCTCTTTATGGTAGTAGGGCTGGGGGTATCAGGAGCGATTTGTGCTTTTTAGGAATTGCCGGCGATTCGAAAAAGTGCTAGGCTAATGAAAGCCTATGGCATTGATTCCACAAGAGCAACAGTGATTTCCCCAAATCTCAATTGCAGGTCCTGCAGCAATGTTGGCGTGATTTCATTCAGGTAATGCAGAGGCCAAAATGACATTCCTTGAAATTGCTCCAGAAATCGATTTGTTTTTTGTTCTCAAAAGAGCTATATGCGATTTCTAGTGGGCCCCAAGCCTTAGGAGCTTGTTGATAATTACAAAAACAGACAATGGCCCCTATGCAATTCACTTTTTCTCCTTAATTTTCTCCTAGGTGATATTACACCTCGCCATAACATGCTTTTTAAAGCAACAGCAAACAAGAACATTTGCAAAATTATTTTGATAGTATTTTTTCTGCAACTTTTGGGTACATTTTCAATTATGAAATGCTTAAAAGTTATTTTAAAGAGTATATGAAAATTATTTCCTAAGAGATAACTCGGGAGAAAAAGTCAATTCACTTTATGTCCTAGGTGATCTTTTTCATACCTTGTCAATATAATTCCTCCTTTTTAGAAAATACTGAAAATAGTTTTGATAGTGCTATTTAAGGTACTTTTTAATATTTTTTAATTGCAGAGGGTTGAAAGGTTAGAACAGTGTTTTTCAACCGCTGTTCCGCGGCACACTAGTGTGCCGCGAGATGTTGCCTGGTGTGCCGTACAGCAGGGGTCCCCAACCACCAGGCCGCGGCAGGTCTGGCCTCTCGCTCCTCCCCTCCCCGCGGCCGCCGCTCCTGTTACCTTATCATGAGCGGGCGGCCTCTTGTCCGATTAGATTCCCCCGTAGCCGCTCTCCTCAGTGGCATCTCCTATTACAGCAGCGCGCTCGGCGGCTGCTGTGATGAGCAGGAAGCGGCACAGCGGTTCCCATGGTAACGGCGATGCATATCGCCGCTACAGGAAGCCGCTGTACCGCTTCCTGCTCATCACAGCAGCCGCCGAGCGCGCTGCTGTAATAGGAGATGCCACTGAGGAGAGCGGCTACGGGGGAATCTAATCGGACAAGCGGCCGCCCGCTCATGATAAGGTAACAGGAGCGGTGGCCGCGGAGGGGGGAGAGGCACTACCTACCCATACTAGGAAGCTATACTGGGCACTATACTAGCTATATTGGGCACTATACTGGGGCACTACCTACCTATACTGGGCACTATACTGGGGCACTACCTACCTATACTGGGCACTATACTAGCTATACTGGGCACTACCTACCTATACTGGGCACTATGCTAGCTATACTGGGCACTATACTAGCTATACTGGGCACTATACTAGCTATACTGGGCACTTTACTGGCTATACTGGGGCACTACCTACCCATACTGGGCACGATACTGGGGCACTACCTATCCATACTGGGACTATACTAGCTATACTGGTCATTATACTAGCTATACTGGGGCACTATACTAGCTATACTGGGGCACTATACTAGCTTTACTGGGGTAACTATACTAGCCATACTGGGTCAACTAAACTCCCTATACTGGGGCAACTATGCTAGCTATGCAGCCGCACCCCAGCCCCCCTCCCCCCCATAACCCGCTGCGCACGACACTGTCCACTAGGTCACGCAAACACCTGCGCCCCCCGCCGGTCCCCGGAGAAAATTTTGGTCAGAAAGTGGTCCCCGGGCCGGAAAAGGTTGGGGACCACTGGGTTAGAGGATGGGAAACTTTTTTGTTATATCAGAAAGACCGTGGCCTCTGATGAGAAGCCGTCAGTTTTTCTGCCAGGGACTTAGATCGATGAATGGCCTATCAGGGGGGGGGGGGGGGGGAGGGGGGGGGAGACACACGTGAAGCGTGTAGCAGCACAGCAGCAGCCGCCTGGACGTGAGGATCATGTCCAGGCAGCATAAATGGTTAAAGGGAACCTGACGCAAGAGATGTATAGAGGCTGCCATATTTATTTACTTTTAAGCAATACCAGTTGCCTAGCAGCCCTGCTCATCCTCTGCCTCTATTACTTTTAGCTATAGACCCTGAACAAGCATGCAGCAGATCAGGTATTTTTGACATTATTGTCAGATCTGACAAGTTTAGCTGCATGCTGGTTTATGGTATGATTCAGACACTACTGTGCAACCAAAATAGAACAGCGGGGCTGCCAGGCAATTAGTATTGTTTTAAAGGAAATATTGTACATATAGCAGCCTCCATATACTTCTCATTTTAGATTCCCTTTTAGTACAATATAAGTTTGCTTATCTTTTGAGAATTAGATATATGATACTAATTTATATATATTTCATATAAATATATTTAATTTTCAGGGGAGAAAAATCAATACTACAGTAACATTACACTATTGATAAAAACACATTTTGGGCTTGATTCACAAAGCGGTGCTAACTGTTAGCACGCCTGTGAAAACCTCCTTAGCACGTCTAAACGAGCTTTTCGCGCATAAAACCTTACGCACGCAAAACTTTACGCGCGCACTGCACAGAGCGCAGAGCGCTCCATGCGAAGTGCCCATTAAAGCCTATGGGACTTAGCGCGCGCATAGGACTTTGCGCGCAAAACTTTGCACGCGATCTGATTGCGAAAACCGGTGCTAACCTACTTAGCACCCTGGTTAGCGCGCCTAAAGACTTTAGACGTGCTAAGTAGGTTAGCACCGCATAGTGAATCAAGCCCTTTGAGGTTGATTTAGTACAATGTAAGTTCACTTATCTTTTAAGCTAAATAGTTTTATTTTTTTGTTTATTTCATTTATTTTTTTTTTAACATTTTTGGGGGGCTAGTTCTGCTTTTGATATCCGTTTGAATGCTGCAGCCATGCTTTGTGTCATTAGTAGATATATTTCTAAACCATAGCTCTGACCGTAAGAGAGAGAAATAAAAAAAAGAGAGTCTCATTTGTGGTGGGCAGAGTAATAAGAAAAGTCTGTTGTTTTCTGGAGAATGCTTTAGAATGCATGTTTTTTTTTTCTATTTCCACTGTCCCCTGCGGTGGGTATCAAACTAAAGCTAAATGATAGCAGCTGCCTCATTGTCACGGAACACTGGATGGAATCTTTGGCAGGGAAGATTTATTCCACAAAATCTGTGGCACTAACACCCTTCTGACCAAGGCAAATGTGACAGTCTACCAGGACTAGATTTTGTGTATGAATGTCATGTTTATTGCTTTTCTCAGCATTGTTTAACATGCTGCCACAAGCTGTTAAGATTATTATTTTTCCATTTTAATATACAAATGTGTTCCCATTATGGCCAAGCCGTGTAGTAAGGGAAAAATTGGCTGCTTATTAGGCTGACACAATCTAAAGCACATGCCTTAAAAGGTCAAAGTTAAAGAAGTCCTTTGCCATTGTTATGGTTTTTATCTCCTTTAAGGAAAACTCAGGTGTATCAAAAGGCTCTCCAAATCAATTATCTACCCTGAAAAACTTTATTGCAAATTCTTTCCTGCTGAACCCTTAAAGAGAATCTGTATTGTTAAAATCGCACAAAAGTAAACATACCAGTGCGTTAGGGGACATCTCCTATTCCCCTCTGTCACAATTTCGCCGCTCCCCGCCGCATTAAAAGTGGTTAAAAACAGTTTTAAAAAGTTTGTTTATAAACAAACAAAATGGCCACCAAAACAGGAAGTAGGTTGATGTACAGTATGTCCACACATAGAAAATACATCCATACACAAGCAGGCTGTATACAGCTTTCCTTTTGAATCTCAAGAGATCATTGTGTGTTTCTTTCCCCCTGCATCTCTCATGCACTGAAGTTTCAGGCTGCTCGTTTCTTCCTGCAAACAGCTTTGCCCTTGTCTAATTCCTCAGTATGTGAAAGCCCAGCCAGCTCAGAGGACGATTTATCCAGCTTGTATAAGATAATAGAGCAGAGAGAAGCTGCCCTAATCTAAATAATACACAGGCAGTGTGCATAGAGGGGCCTGGAAGGGGGAGTTCATAGCAGAACCACAACACTGAAGAACTTGGCAGCCTTCCAGACACAGGCCGACAAGTCTGACAGGGGAAAGATACATTGATTTAATACAGAGACTGTGATAGTAGAAAGTGCTGCAGTAAGCCAGAACACATTAGAATAGCCTTTGGAACTTGTAGGATGATAAAAAACAGGATGCAATTTTTGTTACAGAGTCTCTTTAAGATACTGAGACATTCCTATGCACACATTAAATAATGAAGTGGATGGGAGGGCGTACTATGGCCGTATAATTATTCCTATTGTGAAAATCAATTTCCAACAGCTTACAAAAATACCTCAGTGTATACCCCAAATGATAATTACTAATAACAAAATACAAAACAGTTAATGTTCACTACAAACATCTTCTATAAGATCCAGTGGTCAGATGACCCTGGTTGTGCCAAAGGATCTGTTGGAGAATAGATACTGCATTATTACAGCACCCATAATCTCTCACAACTACTCCTGGGCCACACATGGTCTATACTGCCACTCAGCCCTCCTCCTGCTATTCTCATTAGGATGCCTCCTACCCTTCCTTCTGCAAGTGGGTACAAGAAGGTGAGTCTTGGCTGAGCTCCAGTGTGGTCTATGGGTAAAGTGTGGTGTGTGCATAAGCATATGGGGTTGAGTCAAGGCACACACACAATGTATGGTTTTCTTACTTGCAGGGGATGAATTTTAACCCGGGTTTACAGTGAGTAAAGTTTTTTTGTTAAGATTTTACTAGTATTTGTTGCAAGTATATAACATTGTCATATAAGGCCCGGTTCACATTAGCGGTTGCTATCCGGAATCGCCGTGCCGGAGCCGTGCCGGAGCCGGACCGCATGCGGACCGGACGAAACGGACGCACGGCATAGCAATGAAAGTCTATGCGACCGTTCACATGCGTCCGTTTCGTCCGGACCGGAGCCGGACCGGATCCGGACTCCGGCGTCCGTTCCAACATGCGCTATTTTTTGGTCCGGCTGGTCCGGCTGACATATCCGGACCGGAGCCGGAATGTTGCATCCGGCCAATGGAAACCAATGAGAACCGGAGAGCGCACAACACACTGGCTATAAAAACCGGATGTTGTACCACACTTCCTATGCAGACTCTATGGTATGGTGGCCATTTTGGATGGGGACCACATGGCACCAGCGTTCACAGAGTGGAGCAGCAGTGACTTCATGCTGGAGCTCTTTGGCAGCAATATGGAGCAGGATCAGTCTGATAGCGAGGGGGTGAGGCCCTACACATCAGAAGACCTCATCCTACAGGTGCAGCAGGTACCAGCCCTGTGGGACAAGGGGGATGCGGACCACAGCAACATCAAAAAATGCAGAGGCCTGTGGAAAAAAATTGCCAAGCTGTATGTGGAGGACTTTGAGAACTTGAGCAAGAGACAGCAAGGCACAGAGGGTATGTTGACTAGAAGTTTTTTTTGGGGGGGGCTTGTGGTTTAAGCTTGTGATGTATTCAACTTTTGCTATGGATTTGTGTCACCCACGTGTTGCCCACCCACCCGTGGCCCACCCACCTGTTCCCCACCCACCTGTACCCCACCTGTGATGTATCCCACCCACCTGTACCCCACCTGTGATGTATCCCACCCACCTGTACCCCACCTGTGATGTATCCCACCCACCTGTACCCCACCTGTGATGTATCCCACCCACCTGTACCCCACCTGTGATGTATCCCACCCACCTGTACCCCACCTGTGATGTATCCCACCCACCTGTACCCCACCTGTGTTGTATCCCACCCACCTCTACCCCACCTGTGATGTATCCCACCCACCTCTACCCCACCTGTGATGTATCCCACCCACCTGTGTTGTATCCCACCCACCTGTACCCCACCTGTGATGTATCCCACCCACCTGTACCCCACCTGTGTTGTATCCCACCCACCTGTGATGTATCCCACCCACCTGTGATGTATCCCACCCACCTGCGATGTACCCCACCTGTGTTGTATCCCACCCATCTCTACCCCACCTGTGATGTATCCCACCCACCTGTGTTGTATCCCACCCACCTGTACCCCACCTGTGATGTATCCCACCCACCTGTACCCCACCTGTGATGTATCCCACCCACCTGTACCCCACCTGTGATGTATCCCACCCACCTGTACCCCACCTGTGTTGTATCCCACCCACCTCTACCCCACCTGTGATGTATCCCACCCACCTGTGTTGTATCCCACCCACCTGTACCCCACCTGTGATGTATCCCACCCACCTGTACCCCACCTGTGTTGTATCCCACCCACCTGTGATGTATCCCACCCACCTGTGATGTATCCCACCCACCTGCGCTGTACCCCACCTGTGTTGTATCCCACCCACCTCTACCCCACCTGTGATGTATCCCACCCACCTGTGTTGTATCCCACCCACCTGTACCCCACCTGTGATGTATCCCACCCACCTGTACCCCACCTGTGATGTATCCCACCCACCTGTACCCCACCTGTGATGTATCCCACCCACCTGTACCCCACCTGTGTTGTATCCCACCCACCTCTACCCCACCTGTGATGTATCCCACCCACCTGTGTTGTATCCCACCCACCTGTACCCCACCTGTGATGTATCCCACCCACCTGTACCCCACCTGTGTTGTATCCCACCCACCTGCGATGTACCCCACCTGTGCACATAAAACATACACAATGACCAATTATTATACATCAATTTATTGTAAAAAATTAATACATTTAAAATCACTCAAACTTGAAACTCCAAAATAAACACATTTCAACAAAACATATTAAAAACCAAACATTCACCCTCGTCCAGGTGGTGTGGTAAAATAAAGTCTCAGTTGGTCCCTGTTCCGCAGTGACACTACCCTTGGCCTGGTTGCATACCTCCGCAGGGGCATTAGTGGAAGCACATTCGGGGGTTCCGGAGTCTCTCTTTCCTCCTGCCGCACAAAGTTGTGGAGGATGCATGCTGCCTTCACCACGACAACTGCGTTGCCCGGTTTCAGCAGCATGGGCGTGTGGAACACCCTCCACTTTGACACCAGGATCCCAAATGTGCACTCCACCATTCTCCTTGCACGGCTCAACCGAGCATTGAAGTGTAGCTGGCTGGCATCAAGTCCCCTGTCTGGGTACGGACGCATTACATGGTCGGACAGGGCGAAGGCCTCGTCCCCCACAAACACATAGGGGTAGGCCGGTGCCCTTGTCCCAGGCCAGGGTCTGTCACGGGGGAGACGCAGTCTGCCTTCCTCCATCAGCCGGCAAAGGGTCGTACGCTGGAAAATTCCAGAGTCATTGGAACTACCGTACGACCCCACATCCACGTACACAAACTTGTAGTCCGCATCTGCCACTGCCATTAGAACAATGCTGAAGTATTTTTTATAGTTGAAATAATGGCTGCCACTCCCCACGGGTTTCTGAATCCGGATGTGTTTCCCATCCAGTGCGCCAACACAATTAGGAAACTTGCACTCGGTCCAGAAGCCCTGGGCGATCTCCTCCCATTTCGTGGTGTCCGGCACAGGCATGTATCTGGCCCTCAGTCGCGTCCAAAGGATCCTCGAAGTCCTCACGACGATGCCTGCCACCGTGCTCTTCCCAATACGAAATGTGACATGTAGCGATGTATATGTTTGTCCAGTTGCAATGTACCTACAAGAGAAATAATCGAAATCAATTTTTCATGTCGTTACAGGAGAAAGGTACAAGACAAGGTGGCGCAATATACGGGATGCATATGTGAAATGGCTACGGAAGAAAAAACTTGCCGAACGAAGTGGCAGTGGCGGGGGAAGGCGACAAAAAGACTACCAATTTGCCAAGCAATTGTCTTTCATCAATGCAAGCCTGGAACCTAGACTGTAAGTACCACTACTGTGGGCAGGAACTGAGAGCTCATTTACCATGACTTCGGCCATGTATTGCTATGGCCTCAATTCCCATGGCTAGCGAACTTTTCTCACAAGCTTTATCAAATGTTGGGTAGAAACGGGTGATAAAGTGATTGCTAGTGTTTGCTAGCTCTGTGAATTGACGCCACATGCTGTTTGGCACACCAATAAATATTTTTTTTATCTACAGGACTGAAGACAATTTGGAGCAAGAGGAACCGACCCAGGAGGCACGGTTCAGCAGTGAGGAGAGCTTGGTGGATGATGACGTCGCCGATGTAACCTATTTCCCCGAGGCGAGGAGTAGGAGGAGGGAGTCCTTCATCACAACTCCGTCCTTTGATGATGACTTGGCAGAAGAGAGCTTGGATGTTGAGGTTGCAGGACCGAGTGTGGAAGAAGCTGAACCTCCACAATCGACCGCTATGGAAGCTCCAGGGGAACAAGAACAAAGTGAGGAGCACCGAGAGACTGCAGCACAACCAGCGCGCAGGGCAACCCCGATACAGGCCAGAGGACGGGAAGATGCTGCCACACCACCAGTGAGGACCACCACACCAGTGAGGCGTCGAGGTACCCTCCCCCCAACAAGGAGAGAGACAGAGTCCGAGATGTCCGGGGCTGTCTCCGGACTTCTCGGGATTCTTCAGAGCCACCAAACTCTCATAACCCGGCAGTTGCAAGATGAGGACAGGGGCCATATCATGGAGCAGTACAAGTCCCACATCACTTCACTGCAATGTGAGCTCGACGCTGTACATGGGCACTACAGGGACGAGCTTAAAATGATGCATGAGATGCACAGAGGAGAAATCGACCAACTGCGTGCGCAGCATCATCAGTCGGTGGGCCAGCTGCAGAACATGATGCAGCAAATGCATCAACAAAGCAAGGAACTACTGAAATTGCAGGCACACCCGTGTTTTCACACTGTGATGTCTCTAATACCATATCTTGAAAAGGTGCCTTCACAAAACCTGATGGCGTGCCATTCCAATTTGCTGGAGGTGATTAAACAGCACATGGACACGCCATTATTGCAACCACCAATTTTTAGACCCCCACAACCAACAGCGGTGCCCACCTGGCAATCATCACAGATGTACACCGGCTACAGAGGCAGTCAATATGGGCCACCGCTGTCAGGGTCCAGCTCATCCACGACCAGCACCCAAGAGAGTCCAGATTTCCAGGCAGCAACTCCCACCTTTTCTAGTAGTGGTGCCGATACAATTTGAAAAAAAAAGTCAAATTGTTCCTGGACATGCTCCTCTGAATACCTCCGATCCTCGGAGGAAGGATACCATCACAGGGCTTTTTAACTTTTGGTTTTGCTGGACTTGAACTTTAGGGCCTGGTGTCCCCGAAAGACACTACCTGGGTCACAACCTTGTGCCTGTTGCACTGCACCTGTAGTCATGCACCTGTGCCATCGGTTCCTCTTGTTCCTTACTTTGTTGATCCTAATCACTTGCACAAGACCCTTGGAGCCATGGGTGAAGGACACCTTCACTGGTCGGTGAGAGGCCTAGCCTTTTCACTGACCTGTGTCCTTCATCCATGGCTCAGAGGGTCCTGTGCCAGTCGTTAGGTTTTAGAAGCACTAATAATTTAGGGCCTGGTGTCCCCAAAAGACACTACCTGGGTCACAACCTTGTGCCTGTTGCACTGCACCTGTAGTCCTGCACCTGTGCCTTTGATTCCTCTTGTTCCTTACTTTGTTGATCCTAATCACTTGCACAAGACCCTTGGAGCCATGGGTGAAGGACACCTTCACTGGTCGGTGAGAGGCCTAGCCTTTTCACTGACCTGTGTCCTTCATCCATGGCTCAGAGGGTCCTGTGCCAGTCGTTAGGTTTTAGAAGCACTAATAATTTAGGGCCTGGTGTCCCCAAAAGACACTACCTGGGTCACAACCTTGTGCCTGTTGCACTGCACCTGTAGTCCTGCACCTGTGCCTTTGATTCCTCTTGTTCCTTACTTTGTTGATCCTAATCACTTGCACAAGACCCTTGGAGCCATGGGTGAAGGACACCTTCACTGGTCGGTGAGAGGCCTAGCCTTTTCACTGACCTGTGTCCTTCATCCATGGCTCAGAGGGTCCTGTGCCAGTCGTTAGGTTTTAGAAGCACTAATAATTTAGGGCCTGGTGTTCCCAAAAGACACTACCTGGGTCACAACCTTGTGCCTGTTGCACTGCACCTGTAGTCCTGCACCTGTGCCATCGGTTCCTCTTGCTCCTCACTTTGTTCTTGTTCCTAACCACTTGCACAAGACCCTTGGAGCCATGGATGAAGGACACCTTGACTGGTCGGTGAGAGGCCTAGCCTTTTCACTGCCCTGTGTCCTTCATCCATGGCTCAGAGGGTCATGTGCCAGTGGTTAGGTTTTTAAAGCACTTCAATTTATTAGGGCCTGGTGTCCCCGAAAGACACTACCTGGGTCACAACCTTGTGCCTGTTGCACTGCACCTGTAGTCCTGCACCTGTGCCATCGGTTCCTCTTGCTCCTCACTTTGTTCTTGTTCCTAACCACTTGCACAAGACCCTTGGAGCCATGGATGAAGGACACCTTGACTGGTCGGTGAGAGGCCTAGCCTTTTCACTGCCCTGTGTCCTTCATCCATGGCTCAGAGGGTCATGTGCCAGTGGTTAGGTTTTTAAAGCACTTCAATTTATTAGGGCCTGGTGTCCCCGAAAGACACTACCTGGGTCACAACCTTGTGCCTGTTGCACTGCACCTGTAGTCCTGCACCTGTGCCATCGGTTCCTCTTGCTCCTCACTTTGTTCTTGTTCCTAACCACTTGCACAAGACCCTTGGAGCCATGGATGAAGGACACCTTGACTGGTCGGTGAGAGGCCTAGCCTTTTCACTGCCCTGTGTCCTTCATCCATGGCTCAGAGGGTCATGTGCCAGTGGTTAGGTTTTTAAAGCACTTCAATTTATTAGGGCCTGGTGTCCCCGAAAGACACTACCTGGGTCACAACCTTGTGCCTGTTGCACTGCACCTGTAGTCCTGCACCTGTGCCATCGGTTCCTCTTGCTCCTCACTTTGTTCTTGTTCCTAACCACTTGCACAAGACCCTTGGAGCCATGGATGAAGGACACCTTGACTGGTCGGTGAGAGGCCTAGCCTTTTCACTGCCCTGTGTCCTTCATCCATGGCTCAGAGGGTCATGTGCCAGTGGTTAGGTTTTTAAAGCACTTCAATTTATTAGGGCCTGGTGTCCCCGAAAGACACTACCTGGGTCACAACCTTGTGCCTGTTGCACTGCACCTGTAGTCATGCACCTGTGCCATCGGTTCCTCTTGCTCCTCACTTTGTTCTTGTTCCTAACCACTTGCACAAGACCCTTGGAGCCATGGATGAAGGACACCTTGACTGGTCGGTGAGAGGCCTAGCCTTTTCACTGCCCTGTGTCCTTCATCCATGGCTCAGAGGGTCATGTGCAAGTGGTTAGGTTTTTAAAGCACTTCAATTTATTAGGGCCTGGTGTCCCCGAAAGACACTACCTGGGTCACAACCTTGTGCCTGTTGCACTGCACCTGTAGTCATGCACCTGTGCCATCGGTTCCTCTTGCTCCTCACTTTGTTCTTGTTCCTAACCACTTGCACAAGACCCTTGGAGCCATGGATGAAGGACACCTTGACTGGTCGGTGAGAGGCCTAGCCTTTTCACTGCCCTGTGTCCTTCATCCATGGCTCAGAGGGTCATGTGCCAGTGGTTAGGTTTTTAAAGCACTTCAATTTATTAGGGCCTGGTGTCCCCGAAAGACACTACCTGGGTCACAACCTTGTGCCTGTTGCACTGCACCTGTAGTCATGCACCTGTGCCATCGGTTCCTCTTGCTCCTCACTTTGTTCTTGTTCCTAACCACTTGCACAAGACCCTTGGAGCCATGGATGAAGGACACCTTGACTGGTCGGTGAGAGGCCTAGCCTTTTCACTGCCCTGTGTCCTTCATCCATGGCTCAGAGGGTCATGTGCCAGTGGTTAGGTTTTTAAAGCACTTCAATTTATTAGGGCCTGGTGTCCCCGAAAGACACTACCTGGGTCACAACCTTGTGCCTGTTGCACTGCACCTGTAGTCATGCACCTCTGCCATCGGTTCCTCTTGCTCCTCACTTTGTTCTTGTTCCTAATCACTTGCACAAGACCCTAGGAGCCATGGATGAAGGACACCTTGACTGGTCGGTGAGAGGCCTAGCCTTTTCACTGCCCTGTGTCCTTCATCCATGGCTCAGAGGGTCCTGTGCCAGTGGTTAGGTTTTTGAAGCACTTTAATATTAGGTACTGGTGTCCCCGAAAGACACTTGGGCAGCTATGCCCTGCAACTCTTCCAGCACAAAGTTGGTGGTTGGTGTTCCTTAAAACTGACCGGGCTATACCATTGATATGTTATTTTTTTGTCTTCCATGTTGGAAGAATGTTTCCATGTTGGAAAGTGGTTGTTTTTGCAATAAAAAAATTTGTTTTTACATACCTCAGTGTGATGAGTAGTTGTTCTTGTGGTGTGACTGCTCTCCTGAACGTGGTATCCTTCTTCCTAAGGTCATCCTTCACCATCTCCAAAAGGGTATCAAACCTGTCAGGAGATGTAAAGGAAGAAGCTGTAAAGTATGTTGTGGGACAAGGTGTTGGGTGGAGGATGGGGGAGGTGTGTTTACAGAGGTTTGGGAGTGTTGTGGAGGGTGGGGGTGTAGTGTATAGCTAGGTATACAGGGGTGTGGGGGTCAGGGTGGTGTGTTTAGCTAGGTATACAGGGATGAGGTGTTGTGGGGGTGAGGGTGGGGTGTTTAGGGATGGTGGGGGTTGGTGTATTTAGGCCTAGATACTTACAGGGGAATAGACATCCGAGTGTAGCTGTAGAACTTCTGTGGGTGTCGTCTGAGGTCCCGGTAGAGGGCCTGGAACTCTCCCTTCCTCTGCCTCCTGGCTAGTAGAGGGTGCACCCACCATCTCCTGCGAGGAGCACGCCTTCTCCCCACATAGTAGTAGGTAAACAACAGGAAGGAGAGAATTCCCAGGTAATAAGCGTAAAAAATGACTGGATCCATGGTCCCAACTGCTGTCTCTGTATCCAAGGATGGTTTCCACACGTCCAGCTGTCTCCAACAATGACCCCAGAGCTTCTGCTGACCTCCCAGAACCCCAGGTATTTATACAGGTTGTTATCTCTTTAAGAATCCGGATCCGGACCGCAACCGTGTTCATACCGCACGGAAACCGTATGCAACCGGACCGGATCCGGACCGGATCCGGACAGGAACCGTACGGTTCAGGTCCGGTCCGGCTCCGGTGCGGTCCGGACATCCGGTGCGGTTTTGACAAAACCGCAAGTGTGAACGGGGCCTAAGGAGTAATGACCAGCACACAGTATAATCCATCAATATAAACACTCACCAAACGGTGCTACTGCTGATAGCCACATCATATACAACTTTCAAGCAAGAAGAGAAACTGGCACAGATTTAAAATGCAGCCTTTTTATTATCCATATGCAGGTACATGCAGAGGAGGCACCTGGGGGAGAGCACTCCCCCCTACCTCATAGTTTCTTGGGTGAAACCCGGCAATGAATGGCAGGATGCAGGGAGGCCGGTCCAAACCCCAAACACTCCACTCACACCAATTGAATGGCCAGACACCAGAATGGTATAAAATGAGTAGAGTGTTTAGAGTCTGAACTGGCCTCCCAGCACCCTCCATGTATTGTCTCTGATGATGTGGATCACACTCGATTGGGGGGGGGGGGCCTTGGCTCTCCCTCCTCTGTATCTATCTGCATATGGATAATACAATAGCTGCATTCTAAACCTGTGCCTGCTACTCTTCCTGTTTGAAAGTTGCAAGTAAGTATCTACTGTGAAGTTGTTCCGTGGGCTGCTTTACCCCATCTCTCAGATTTAGATGTATATGTAAGCCTTTGATATAAAAATAATTGCAGTATTTGTATAGCGCCTTTCTCCTGTCTGACTCAGCACTTATGAGGCAGCCACTAGAGCGCACTCAGTAGGCAGTAGCAGTGTTAAGGAGACTTACCCAAGAAACTCCTTACTGAATAGGTGCTGGCTTACTGAACAGGCAGAGCCGAGATTCGAACCCAGGTCTCCTGTGTCAGAGGCAGAGCCCTTAACCATTACACTATCCAACCACTGATATGATATATCATTGCTACATACATTTTCTATTTTGTACTGTCATTTTTTGTTGATTTCAAAACTGTCAATTAACATTTACATTTTTTTTTTTTTTAATGGAGAAGAAAAATGCACACTATACATAATACTGTCAAAAATTAATTGTTCTCATGGTTGCACTACTGATTCTTTATTTGTTGGAGTTATGATTACTACCAGAACACATGCTATAATGCTATATATTTTTGTGTTCTGCATCTGCTAGATGGCCAATTTTTAATAAATCCCTTCACACTGACCTCTGTCCTAAAATGTGTATACTACTCTGGAATGTTCCACTCCCTCAACGATGCTGTCCCCTAACTGTCGCCTTACTGATTTGGTTCCGTTAACACCAACTGTAGTTAAAGCGGAATATAACCCTGCATTTCAACTTTGCTCTAAAATATTATTTACAGCATATTATATGCAAAAAGCATTTTTTTTTTTACTAGACCAGCATTGGAAGGGTTAAACACAGACGTTTCAAGTTCCGTGGAGAGATATGCAGAAGTTCAGATTGTTACATTATATGTATCTATTGATAAACAGTTACACACTCTTTGGCAGTCCTCCAAGCTCCTTCTCAGTCAGAGAGATGAGTCATTCAACACTTAGATACATTTCTGTAAACAAAATGTATCTCTTTTCAGCTTCGGATGCGTCTGCAGAAATCTAAAGGAACTTTAAAGCCCTGTGTAACCCTTCCAATGCTGGTCAAGTAAAAAAAAAATGCTGGTTGCATATAATATACTGTAAATTATGTTTTAGAGCAAAGTTGAAATGCAGGGTTATATTCCGCTTTAAGTACCATAAAAATGAGGCTGATATTTTAACATTGTGCTTTATTAATTTGCATGTAATGGGGTCACAGCACACCCCAAACGGGCGTACGTACGAAAAGGGCGTCGGGGAAAAAAGGGCGCGTGGTATAAACGATAAATGGAAAATATCGTTTATAGAAATATTGTGTAGAATTTCGTTTATAAATAGTGTTTTAAGAATTTATAAATCACTAAATAATGTTTATGAGATCGGCAATTCTTAAAACGTTAATCTTCCCTATTTGTGAAGTGAAACTTATATTTACGTTTATTAAAAACCCTCCCTGTACCTATCCCTAACCCCTAGACCCCCTGTTGGTGCCTAAACCTAAGACCCCCCAGTTGGTGCCTAAACCTAAGACCCCCCAGTTGGTGCCTAAACCTAAGACCCCCCAGTTGGTGCCTAAACCTAAGACCCCCCAGTTGGTGCCTAAACCTAAGACCCCCCTGTTGGTGCCTAAACCTAAGACCCCCCTGTTGGTGCCTAAACCTAAGACCCCCCTGTTGGTGCCTAAACCTAAGACCCCCCTGTTGGTGCCTAAACCTAAGACCCCCCAGTTGGTGCCTAAACCTAAGACCCCCCTGTTGGTGCCTAAACCTAAAACCCCCTATGGATAATAATGTTTTACACACATTAATAAATAAAAAATGTAAAGAAAAAAATGTAAATTATTTTTTTGGGTGGATAATGTTTTAGAAATGTTTTAGAAATAGTGATTTAGTATCTTCATAAACGTTATTCGTCACGGGCTCATTTTGTAAACTTAAATCATCACAAACATAGTTATAAATCCTTAAAAATCTCCGGGCGCCGTTATAAATCCTTAAAAATCTCCGGCGCCGTTTTTTCCCTGTTCAGCGCCCATTAAACGATATTTATAATGGAAGTGAATGGGGCGCCCTTTTTGTCCACTTGTCTCATGCGCCCAAATCTACTGCTTCCCCCAAACGGTCCTAGGAAGCAGCGATGCAGAGATGTGTGCTGCTCCCTCCACCCGTGCTAATATGAACAGATGCTGACACTAGGTGCCTGATGCACCATATGACGGTAAGGTTGCCATGCGCAAGCAGTGCGCAGCAATCAAACCAGCAGTAATGCCACAAGAACCCCTATTAACTCATTAGTGCCACGCCCATGATACTAGGCCCTAGGAATGTAATCAACAATACTATTCTACAGATACACCCTACATAGGCAGAATCAAATAACCCAACAACACTCATTTACCTAATGAGTCACCTTAAAAGGCTTTTGATGCAAATTCATCTGGCAGCATATTTGGGGTCAGACTTAGCAAAATGTTTTGGTTGTTGTGGCTCTTTTCAGCTAGCTATGTTTAGGTATCGTCTGGATGCTTAATGCAGTTATGTGGGAATATTTTAAGTATAATTCTTAACTATTGTGCAAATATCGCAAAGATATGTGAGTGAATCTAACTGAGGCTGACATCTGGGACAGTAACTGAGAATAGTCACTATAGTAGGCAGTTGTCATTAACCATTGAAAGAGAAGGCTGCGGCTTCTTCCACTATGTAAACACAGTGAAGTTAATGCAGACTACCCTGTACTGAGTGCTGCAGTTCCTGTGGGATGTCTGAGGATAATACAATTTGAAGCATGGCAGATGCAAGTGATTTCATGTATAGGACATCATGTACTTCAGTATGTCCTCCTGTATAATGTTCACTTATAAATGTGAGTCTGCTGAAACTTTAATGGATCAGTTCACTTGGCAATGTGGTTATTAGCTGTAAGGCATTTTAAGGCTTGTGTAGCTGACTGTGAAATAGATTAATATAATACATTTTATTCCATTTTTAAGATCTGGTAAGTAAGATGAAGAGGAATTTGTAATATGGAAACTGTCTTTTATTCCTTCTGTATGTGTGTAAAGTTTATTTCTACCGTTTAGTGCAAGCTATTTTTTTTCCACTATTTTTCAATTTACTTTTAAGATGTGAAATTTTTGTTCTTAAAATTAATATTTGCCAAATAAGATTTTATGCTCGGGCCGGCTGATACCGCTGCTTCTATTGATTTCCTGGGTTTCCATGCTTCTCTCCCCGGCCGCCGGGATCGCTTTTACCATGGTCTTGTTACGGGATCCCAGCGGCCAATCAGGATGTCTGAGCCATGGGGCTGGCACAACCAATTAAAGTGGATCTGAACTTTTGCACAGGGCAGAAGGAAAACATAAAGGAATGTGCCCTTTATGTATATAGTGAGTTTAGCCCATCTGGACCCCTCAATCTGCTGCACAGGACAGAAGGTACCATAGAGAAATGCAGCCTGCATGTATTTCGAGAGTTTAGAGTTATTTGCAATAATTCAGATGTTCACATAAAGCTGAATTATTGCGACTAACTTCTGTTTTCAAGAACAAGTGACACCCATGCTAACCTAAAAATAAAAAACACATATATAAATAGATAAGTACTACATCTACTTACATAACAGATGTATTGTGCTATTCACATAATGATTCATGTGTATTTTATAAAGGAAAAGCAGAAAATCCTATTCTAGGCAGTGGCCATCTTGCCAAGCTAATACTGACAACATATCCTCCCTGACTCTTGTTCCCCCCCCCCCCCCCTCCATTCTCTTGCTCATTGTGTATTCATTAGCTGCGCTGCTCCAAGAGTCTTCAGACACTCCCACTGAGTTGTATACTAGGAACTGCACTGTCTTTTTTTTTTTTTATTTACACATCCAATCACTGATCCACCTCAGCCTTGCTTGTAAACACAAGTATTCAGAGGGTGTTTCTGATAAGCAGTTAGGCAGGGAAATAAATGGAAGAAGAGGAATATATTCTTGATAAAAAGAACTCCTAGCATTCAATTCTTTGGCACTGTTTGGCACTAGGGCCAGTGCTTCTAAAGTATGTGATAACTACAAACCATAACAGCAGAAAAAGCAGGATTAGCTTCTTTATCGTTTAATACACTTAGACCAGTTGCTGTTGAAATTTGATTTTTATGGTGACAATACCGCTTTAAGAAGGCAAAACACACTAAGCATTGCTTTTTAGTAGGAGGGCTTTTCGGTCTCTTTTAGTCCTCTCTATTTTCCTAGTGGTTTTGGGTCACCCTGAGCTGCTTGGCTACTCTGTTGTACTGGTCCAAGCCCTATCCCATACAGCCATATCAATCCATGCCAAGCACTGAGGAGTACTTAAAGTCTGAAACAGGTTGTCTGCATGTGGGGTTGGTGTCGCTCTGTAAAACAGATATAAAGTTATCTTCTAGAAGAAAACATTGGAGAAAAAGTGAATTGAATAAGGCCCATGGTCACCAACTTTTACAGGGCCATTCTGATAAGTAGAGAAGGATGTTGTATTTCTGCACAGACAGACATTAGATGTAGTCTAGCAGGCAAGGGGCTAGACTACCCACTTTGTAGTTATTTATTTGTAAAAAATGTTTGGAATCATGTATGATTTTCGTTCCACTTCTCACGTGTACACCACTTTGTGTTGGTCTTTCACGTGGAGTCCCAATAAAATTGATTCATGTTTGTGGCAGTAATATGACAAAATGTGGAAAACTTCAAGGGGGGCGAATACTTTTGCAAACGTGTGTGTGTGTGTGTGTGTGTGTGTGTGTGTGTGTGTGTGTGTGTGTGTGTGTGTGTGTATATACACAGTGGCTTGCAAAAGTATTCGGCCCCCTTGAAATTTCCCACATTTTGTCACATAACTGCCACAAACATGAATCAATTTTATTAGAATTCCACGTGAAAGACCAATACAAATTGGTGTACACGTGAGAAGTGAAACGAAAACCATACATGATTCCAAACATTTTTTACAAATAAATAACTGCAAAGTGGGGTGTGCGTAATTATTCGGCCCATTTTGGTCTGAGTGCAGTCAGTTGCCCATAGACATTGCCTGATGAGTGCTAATGACTAAATAGAGTGCACCTGTGTGTAATCTAATGTCAGTACAAATACAGCTGCTCTGTGACGGCCTCAGAGGTTGTCTAAGAGAATATTGGGAGCAACAAAATGTCTAGGAATAAAAAAAAAAAAGGCCTCTATGGATGAATAGAAAGGTTAGGGATAAAATGAAGAGGAATGCCTATAAGGTCCTAAAACAGGAGGGGACCGAGGCTGCACTAAGCAATTATAAGGAGTGCAATAAAAATTGTAAAAAAAAAGAAATTAGGCTGGCAAAGATCGTAGCTGAAAATCAAATCGCTAGGGATATCAAATCTAACCCAAAAAAGTTTTACAAGTACATCAACTCTAAAAAAAGAAAGGTTGACTGTATAGGACTCCTAAAGGATGAGGGTGGGAACTCAATGGTGGATGACCAAGGTAAGGCAGAGTTGTTAAATGCTTTCTTTGCTTCTGTCTTCACAAAGGAAACAGCACTGTTGCAAATTACAGAGGCAGAAGAGTCTCAATCTTCTAACTGTAATATTAAATACTTAACGCAGGAAGAAGTGAAGGCAAGACTAAATAAATTAAAAATAGACAAGGCACCTGGCCCGGATGGCATGCATCCTCAGGTCCTAAGGGAATTAAGTTCAGTTATAGCTAAACCCCTTTATCTTTTGTGACTCTCTTGCAACTGGCAGAGTCCCAGTGGATTGGCGTACAGCCCACGTTTTCTCATTATTTAAGAAGGGCAAAAAATCAGATCCAGGAAATTATAGACCTGTAAGCTTAACATCAGTTGTATGCAAACTATTTGAGGGGTTACTAAGAGATACTATACATGACTTCATAGTAGAAAAGAATCTTATTTCTCAGCATCAACATGGGTTTACTAAAGACAGGTCCTGTTTGACTAACATGCTCAGCTTTTATGAGGTAGTGAATGCTAATATGGATATTGGGAATGCTGTAGATGTGATAAACTTGGACTTTGCAAATGCATTCGACACTGTTCCCCACAGAAGTCTGGTGCAAAAGTTGAGGATGCAAGGACTGGGGAAGAGTCTGTGTGCATGGATAGGGAACTGGCTAATGGACAGAAAACAAAGAGTTGTGGTCAATGGATCGTACTCAAAATGGGAGACTGTTAGCAGTGGGGTCCCACAGGGGTCTGTACTGGGTCCAGTGCTCTTCAATTTATTTATTAATGACCTAGTAGATGCAGTAGTGAGCAATGTTGCTATTTTTGCAGATGATACAAAATTGTGCAGAATCATCAACTCTCAGGAACATAGTGTCATATTGCAACAGGATCCGGATAGAATGGCTATATGGGCACATACATGGCAGATGAAATTCAATGTTGAAAAATGTAAAGTCATGCATTTTGGTCGTACCAATGGTCTAGCACCATACAAAATAAATGGAATACAGTTGGGGACATCAAACTTGGAGAAGGACTTAGGAGTACTCATCGACAACAAGTTAAATAATCGTACTCAATGCCAAGCCGCTGCAGCTAAAGCTAACAAAATTTTGGGATGCATTAAAAGGGAAATAAAAACTCGAGATGCTAGCATAATATTGCCCCTGTTTAACTCTCTAGTAAGGCCACATCTGGAATATGGAATTCAGTTCTGGGCACCACATTACAAAAAAGATATTGCAGTTTTAGAGCAGGTGCATAGACGAGCAACAAAATTGATACGTGGGATGGAAGGTCTCGCTTACCAAGAAAGGTTAGATAAACTGGGTTTATTTAGTCTAGAGAAAAGACGCCTTAGAGGAGATCTAATTAACATGTATAAATACATCAGAGGGCAATATAATAGCTTGGCGGATGAGCTTTTTGTCCCTAGGCCTTCTCAAAGGACTAGAGGACATGATCTGCGCATGGAGGAAAAACCTTTTAGCCATTTATTTAGGAAAGGGTTCTTTACAGTAAGAGTGATTAAGATGTGGAATGCATTGCCACAGGAAGTCGTTATGGCAAACTCTATACCTGCATTTAAAGGGGGCTTAGATGCTTTCCTTGCGTTGAAAGACATCCATGGCTACAATTACTAGGTTATGCGTAATTATGTTGATCCAGGGATTTTATCTGATTGCCATCTGGAGTCGGGAAGGAATTTTTCCCTGTTGGGGCTAATTGGACCATGCCTTGTAAGGGTTTTTTCGCCTTCCTCTGGATCAACAGGGATATGTGAGGGAGCAGGCTGGTGTTGTACTTTGTACTGGTTGAACTCGATGGACGTATGTCTTTTTTTCAACCAAAATAACTATGTAACAACACCATGAAGTCCAAATAACACCATGGCGACCGGGCGGGATGACGTCACCGACGTCGGGACGTCAGAGGGAATCCCGATCCACCCCTCAGCGCTGCCTGGCACTAATTGGCCAGGCTGCGCAAGGGGTCTGGAGGGGAGGGGGGGCGCGGCGGGTAGCGGCAAATCGGCGGCGAGCAGCGGTCATCGGAAACTGCACGCAGCTAGCAAAGTGCTAGCTGCGTGCAGGAAAATTTTTTTTTAGAAAATCGTCCCAGCGGGGCCTGAGCAATCCTCCTGCGCAGATTACCCCAAGCTGAGGGATAACCGGCAAGGAGGTTAAGCGATCATTCAGAAATGGAAGGGGGTATGGCACAACTGTAAACCTACCAAGACAAGGCCTTTTTTTTTTTTAATGACCTACAGCCTTCCAATAATTTGTTAGTGAAGTTAACTTTTCCTATTCAGTTTGCCAAGGATTATGTATATATAAAATTTCAGGGAAACCTAGATTTGCGAGCATAATTTGTTCTGGAAACGTGCTTGTAATCCAAAGCATTCTTGCATCAAAGCAAAGTTCCCCAACAGAACTAATGATAATCTACTTGATTAGTTCCTCAATCCAAAAACAGTTACAGTGAAATAGTATAAAATAAAATTTTAAACAAGACTTTCACTATAACAAACCGAATCATTGCTATCTATTGGCTTGCCCCAAGTGTGTGTGTGTGTGTGTGTGCGTGCGTGCGTGCGTGCGTGCGTGTCTTTAACAAGGAACTTATCCAATGGCAGTGCTTTTGAGGATTTCATGGAAATGTGAATTTGCAGTCTCTACACTCAGATTAAGTACAATTATGTACAACCAGAGGGAGAAGAACTATTGGCTCAGTTGTGAGGACTTTTTTTGCTTGTATATCAAGACGTTGCTTGTACATCAAGTTAAAATTTCACAAAAATTTCTCCTTGTATTGCAAAGCGCTTTCTAAACCTATTTACTCTCAATCCACTTTTACTGTATACATAAAAATATAAAAAAAAAAAATATTTTTTGAATGACGAACATACAGTCTCTGTCAGTGAATGGGTCTTTTACAAACAAGCAGTTGCCTCCATAGATGAATACCATTAATATTTAATTGAAAATATTATTTATCTTTCTTTGGGTATTGTTATAGCTTTGGCATTATCTTGTGTAATCTGAATTTATAGCAGGCCATGCTCTTTGGGTTCTTTGTATTACATTTCTGCAGTATAGTCATTTCTTAGTAGCTACCAAAGTGCCGTTTGATTCTATTTTGCGTGTCCAAAGCATGAAAATTGCTTTCACTCTGGAAACTTTTCCTGAGAATGAATTATTTATGCTCAGAGGTTGAACTCGTGTGACATTGATTGCGTGCTATGCCATCCCGCTTTTGAAGTTATGAAGGAAAAAACATAGAATTAGCAGGAGGGAGTAATAATATGACAGCATAGCACAAGGGACCCTAAGATATTGGAAGGAAAAATATGAAGTCACCGCCTTTAATTTAAGGTTGTTTAATAAGCTAATCATGATTGTTAGGCTTAATCATATTCCTCTCCAGAGTGTCGTAAAATCTGACAGGTTTTACTGACCAGTGTAAATTGGTTTTAGTAATGCAGCTTATGGTAATGTGTCATGGGATCTTGAAAATAACGGACCATTTTAATAGCTGGCTATTAAGCGGGAAAATGCGAGTGACCATATTTTCTGTTCATTCTGTTTGCCAAAGTATTGTACTTTCTGTATTGTAAATTCAAACCATTTTTGGAGAGACACAAAATAAGGAACGATGTACTGTAAACGTGTACATTTCAGTGGATGTGCACGCTTCAAAATAATGTTACATTTTGCATATAATGGAAAATCCTGGGCACTGCTTAAAGCAAATCTGAAGCGAAAATAAACTTATGAGATAATAAATTGCATGTGTAGTACAGCTAAGAAATAGTACATTAGTAGCAAAGTAAAGTCTCATGCTGTTTTCCAGTACAGGAAGAGTTAAAAAAAAAACCTGCAGTTGTTATCTATGCAAAAGTGCTTCTCTGAGCTGTTAAAGCACTTAAACAACAGAGAACCAGTAAAGGCCCATTCATACTACAAGTAGCAAAACCGTAGCGCTTAGCGCTACCGTTTTGCTTGGGTGATTTAAGCACGGTAAAAATCACTGGACACCCTCACGATTCCCGACGATCGTGATCAGCGCTTTAAGCACTGTACCATGACCGCTCGAGAATTGCATCAAAATGTTGCATGCAACGTGTTTGCGATTGCTTAAATACACTACCACTAATCGCTGTAGTGTGAATGGGCCCTGAGAAACAGTTTGAGATAAGGGGTGCATGGAAGTTCAAAGAGTCATTATTTCTGCTTCGTTCTATAGCTTAAAGAGAGTCTGTACTCTAAAATTCTTACAATAAAAAGCATACCATTCTATTCATTATGTTCTCCTGGGCCCCGCTGTGCTGTTTCTGCCTCTCCCTGCTACAATCCTGGCTTGTTATTGTCATTTTTATCCAGTGTTTACAAACAAAAGAGCAAGTGATAGGCTCAGTGTGTGAGTCATACAGAGTGTGCAGGGGGCCTGGAGAGGGTGTGTATAGCTTCTATCCAATCACAAGCAGCACAGCACATTCCAGCCTGACTGCCTCAGCCTGACAGAGCCGACAAACGAGAGAAGATTAGATCATATAACAGAGATAATACAGCCACTGTGCAATTAGGAAAGGCTGCAGTAAGACAGAGCACATTAGAACAGGTATAAGAACTTATAGGATGGAAGAAATAAGGATGAAAATTTTGTTACAGAGTCTCTTTAAAAAAACAGAGTATGCTTTCTAAACTGCAAATATTACAGAATGATACAATATTATGAAAAAAAGCTAACTGAAAAAAACAATTTGAGACCCTTCTCTTTGCTTCTAATGTTCTAATCATTATCCATACTACACATACAACATAGTTTTTTTCCGTTTCAGGTTTGCTTCAGTATTTATTTAGTTTGCGTAACGTGAAGTTCTTGTTCCTTGCAATAAAAAAAAAAAAAAAACTCATATCAGTAAATTTATTTTATCCAGATGGCTGCTTTGCATGTAACTGAATAAGGAATCATGGATATTTATGCCTTGATGCTGTTATTTGCAGTGATAGCATGAAGGCACATTTATATCCACACAGTTGTGTCTGTAGGAGAAGCACTTTGCACTTAGGTGATGTAAGTTAATGCAGCAGTTTATCCGCAGTGTGGCAGCCTTGTGAGACATTTGTTTGCATTCCTGTCAAATCTGGATTGCTGTGTATGATGTCAGGGTTTGTGGAAAACACAAGTTTCCAGATTTCCAGCTCATTAAGTACATTAGCCTAATGATGATTGCTTGTGCCGAGACTGCGCTATCTGACTTGTTCCTATTACAGCTTCTAGTGCTGCAGAAACAAGATGATTTGGTTTGTTCCTCATATTATTTCAGATAGACCAGGTGGTGGTGCCTATTCTTTCCCATCAATCATTGTCACTTTTTGGGCAGTAGGTGTAATTGGGTAGTCAGTTCCCAGTGTCTACATTTATTTACAGAGCCGAGAGTCAGATTGGCTTGTGAATATGTGAAACCACATAGGGTTACAAAGAGGAGTTTGCCATTGGGAGAGGTTGCTGGAACACTCGACCTAGTAACAGTGTTAAAAGCTGAAGTTACAGCTGTGCTTGATCATTCGTGGTTCTAATATTTGCTTTAGTAGTAATAATCATAATAAGTTCTGCCAGGAGTTGTTTTGTTATGGCCTTGAACGTTTACCAGTGGCCATGAATTAGGATGTTGTCGTGAATTCTCATGTTCTTATCTCCTCTTGCTGTGTGTAGTTGTATGTCGTTGTCATTCTTTTTTCACTATTGCATTTCTATATTGGAGAAATTATGCTTAATAGTCACACTTTTAGATTGTAGCAGAACCCTACGCAAAAAATATACTGTACATATATTCATTTATCTCATGAAACCAGCAGTCTTTTCCTCAGTAGTACTGTGGTTTTGCAACATTCTACCTCTATGTAGTGCTGCAACGTCTTGCCAGCAGTGTTTTTCTATTCCTTCGCACTATTTTTGCCATTTTGTTATGTTTTAAAAGTCCACCAAATAAGCAATTGCAGCTGAGTAAATTGATGCCACCATATCACACCTCCCTTGTTTATTTTGGCAAGATGTTGTGTACACTACTAGTGACTACTAGTGACTTTTTAAAATCATAAATGCATTTACACTCACCAAGTACTTTTTCTGTAACACCGGTATACTTGCTTATTTGTGCGATGGGATTTCAGTTGAGTTCAGTGACCAAGTCATAATTGTTGGTGGCATAAAGGTTAGTTTAAATACTTGTGTAATTGCTGATACCTGAGCGTCTCACACACAGCTGTCTCCAGAGTGTAATAGCATGTACTCAGAATGGTGGGATAAATAAAAACTTTCTAGTGAGCAAACCTTCAGCACATGAAAATGGCTTTCTGTTGAGAGAAACCAGAGCAGAATGGTCAAACTGTTCAAGCTGTCAGAAATGCTGCCTTAAAGGGAAACTGAGGTGAGAGACGTGCAGAAAATGTATGATTCAAATATTTCAGCAGGAAATTTGGGCACCTATTATCAGCATAAATTTGGGAGCCAAATAGGTGCCCATACAAATTATTGTTTATAGTGAGAAATAACTATGGGTGCCCGTAATTATCGTTTTTTGTGATTTAGATAATTATTTTTTTTTATGGGGAAAGGGGGAATGTTTTTAAGGCTAGGTGTGGGTGCCTTTAACTGCTTTACAAACGCGTTACGCCAATTGGCGTGAACGCGCCAACTCCACCAGGACTGCGTAACGCCAATTGGCATCAAGTCCTGGGGGTGTGTTTTGCTGGGGATCGCATCCTCACTTGAAAGACGGAGCTCCACTCCGTCATCAGTCTCCCAGCGGCGATCGCTGCTAGGAGACTATTAGGCGGCCAAACTATATTGTTCAGCGCTGTGATCTACGACAGTGCTACTGGGGACAGCCGTGTCACTCGGCTGTCCCCTGGGGAGGCACAAGCTGATCACTGGCGGTGGGAGAGAGGGAGGACAGGGAAAAAAATAAATAAAAAATAGCGATATTTATTTAAAAAAAAACAAATAAATTAAAAAAAATAAGCAAGGCAGCAGCGATCGGAGCCCACCAGCAGAAAGTTTTGTTGGTGGGCAGAAAAGGGAGGGGGGGGGTGCGGAAAAATCACTTGTGTGCTGAGTTGTATGGCCCTGCAACGAGCCCTTAAAGCTGCAGTGGCCTGAAATGTTAAAAAACAGCCTGGTCACTAGGGGGATGTAAGCATACAGTCCTGAACTGGTTAAAGCATACCAGAGATGGTGTATAGTAAAGATTTGAAACTTACCCGGGGCTTCCTCCCGCCCCATAAACACATGTGAGTCCCACGGCGTCCTCCTGCAGTCCTCCGTTCAGGCGCAATCAGCCCCGGTAACGGCTCCGTCAGGTCCGTTCTGGGTCTTCTGTGCATGCGCAGTAGACCCGGACTGATGCGTCTGGAACCCATAATTAGCATTTTTTTTGTACAAGTTAACAGTATTCTGCTATCAATTATTCACAGGCACCAGGGGCGTTACTACAGGGGAGCAGCCCTGGTGATTTCAGGGGGGGGGGGGGGGATTAGAACTATAATGGGGCCCTAATTACTACTTCTTTCCCTCAGATAAAGGAGTTTCTCCTTCAAATCGGGTACTTTTTGTGGCTATATTGGTATTAATGACGATTATAATGTCCACACTTGTTTTATGACCCTTGCAAGATGGGCCCCCCATCAATTTAATTAATCTGATCAGATTAATTAGGAGATTTTTGTCCATTACTGGTCCCAAAGAATCACTCATAAACAATTGTTTGGCAAATTGTATTGTTAGTGGCCACCTTTTCACAGATATTAACCACCCCTCCCCCCCCCCCCACCCCAATTTTTTTTTATATATATACTTGATATGTATGTCTAGGTGCCAGCAACAAGCAGTGTGCCAAAAGCCCCCTTGTGCTGTGTGAATGAACTATGCAGCTCGCAAACAGTTGGGAATGCTGAGAGTGTGTTGGATGATGCTTAGATTAATTCAGTCACACAGCACAGAAGGGCTTCTGGCTCACTGCTTGTTACCCCACACCTAGACAAGCCTACAGGTTTCACACTGCTGAGCAGTGGAACAGATGCTCATATGCTATTTGCTACTGTACAGGTTGACCAGCCCATCACAACAAGTGAGACCAGTCCAACGGACACCTGGCAACATGAAATACCAAGTCCTCTGAGTTTGCTCCTTCTTTCTTCTCATTCTTTTCAGAATGCTTTACAGTCTGTAGGTCAAACCATAGAGCCGCACCAACACACATTTAAGAACCTTAACCAGCCTGGCGTTCTATTAAGATCGCCAGGCTGGCGACCGAACAGGTTTTTTTTAATAAAAAAAAAAACTATTGCATGCAGCCAACTGAAAGTTGGCTGCATGAAAGCCCACTAGAGGGCGCTCCTGATGCGTACTTCTGATCGCCTCCGGCGATCAGAAGTAACAAGAAAGGCCGCGATGAGCGGCCCTTCTTGTTTTGCTTTCCTCGTCGCCATGGCGACGAGCGGAGTGACGTCATGGACGTCAGCCGACGTCCTGACGTCAGCCGCCTCCGATCCAGCCCTTAGTGCTGGCCAAACAGTTTGGTCCGGCTGCGCTGGGCTCGGGCGGCTGGGGGGACCCTCTTTTTCCGCTGCACGCGGCGGATCGCCGCGCTGCGGCGGCGATCAGGTAGCACACGCGGCTGGCAAAGTGCCGGCTGCGTGTGCACCTTTTTATTTGGTGAAAATCGGCCCAGCAGGGCCTGAGCGGCAGCGTCCGGCGGTAATGGACGAGCTGAGCTTGTCCATACCGCCCGGCTGGTTAAACCACTCTGATCGCTCCTCCTGCATCGCTCCTCCTGCATCATTCATACAGTATACAACTAGCAGCTCGACTCCTGATCACGTCACGCATTGGGAGCTGGAAGATGTCAGCCTAGAGTGAAGGGCCCTGGGCAAGAAGAGGAGACCAGAGACAGCAAGGACTTGGTAAATATAACAACACTCTCTGTGCTACTCTGCACTAGAGGAGGAGGAGTGCAGAAGAGGAGGGGCCCGTATAGCCCACAGGGACCCCCGTATTGTTAAGCCAATGCCTCCAAAATGCTTTGTTAGTCATGCAGTGCAATTATCAAGAAAACTCACATCAAATCCACCAGTTCTGGATTTAAACGTAGCTGACTTCTACAGTCTACGAGTATTAAACGTGGACAAAATGGTATATTGTAAGGAAAAAAACTGTTTAAATTGTATTTACTTAAACATAGTTATTTTTTAATATATGAGATTTATACTTGAAGTATTTCTTCGGGTCACAGAGATCAACCTATTGGATATATTAGCTTAGTTAAATTAATCTAATCCTGCTGAAATACAGAGGACGCAGTTTAAGGTTGTGTTTAGATTAAACTATTAAAGGTCCTTAACAAATTTCAGGAATGTCAGATTATCTGGATAGCTGTGCTGCTTAAAAATAAAGTTCGGTTTGTGCTGCAGCCCAGTGTGGGATTTAAGTAAACCTATTCACGGAAATTGCATTTTTGTGGTTGCTATAAGGATTACGTGTAGCTACAAGTACAAGGTTTGGCAGGTTACGACGATTTGCCAAACAATACCCAGAATCACTGTTCAATGCTGCTGTAATTCAGGTGAACGGAATCCAAAGCAGCTTTAATATTAAGGACCTGCTGTAAATGTGAATAGCTAGAGCAGAAATTCCTTATATTATATTAAAGTTTCTTGTACCTTGTAAATGGGATTACAAAATGTATTTCATGGGACGTTGTAAGCTGCGCTTTGCCAGGGGTACTTTAAGGGAATACAAATGTGGTATTGTGGCAATACAAAATCCCTAAGATGGAAAACAGGATGAATTTATCGCACGCCATAAGCATTACTTATATGAAGGTATCACTGCCAGATAGTTCTAGAACAGTGATCGCTGTAGCATACATTGTCATCTTTCTCATATACATCATGGCTATACATAGATCCTGTTACAGTAAAGCACCTGTTGTAAATACACAACATAATCGTTTTCTGTGTGATTGCATTTCCCATAACAATCTCGTTTCACCTCAATGCACCTATTTGTCTCAGCTGCGTTGCCAAAATAAAACCTCTCATAGCCATAGTAACTGTATCAAGTCACGCACATCAGTGAGAATAGCGCTTGCAGAAATATAGTTAAATGAGCAGTTCAGAGGCAAAACGTATTATTGTTTCAAGTAATGCCCAGTTTATATGGAATTTTACTTAGTAAGTAGACCTTTTTGTCCTTTTAGTCTTTCCTGTGTATGTGCTTTACGCGTGTGATCCCTATCTTTCACTGCATTTCCTACTAACATCATGTAGTTTTCCAGGGGACTGCACATAAAGTATAACCAACTCCATATTTTAGCTTTTAACCTTATAGCTGTGGAAACCTCAGAAGGACTGCTGGCAAAGTTTTTGTGTTTTGCACACAACACTACCAAAACTAAAGGCAAAGGAAATTGTAGGAAACTGTTAATCCATAGTCCCTTTCTTTGTCTTGTGGTGGGCATTTAAGGTATCCCACAATGCATCACTGCTGAATATTCAAATCATCCCTTTGTTGTCTCTAATAGCTAAACACACCACTAGAACCGCTGGAATGCAATTTAATTTTTTTCACCTACTTTTTGGGTAATTTTTCAATTGAAGAGTCCTGAAAAGTTATTTGAAACAGAAGATAAAACATTATCTCCTAGGAGAAAACTTTGGAGAAAAAGTGAATTGCATATGGGCTAGGGTGCCTATGGTACACCGGCAAACAGTTAGAGAAATGCTGAATTTAAAGAGAACCTGTACTGTGAAAATCTTACATAAATAAACATACCAGCCTGTTTGTTTTCTTCACTTAGCCCCCTCTGTAATATTTTTGCCACTCCTCGCTGCTTTCTTGGTGATAAAATCACTGTTTTAATCATAGTTTTTTTAAACAATGAAGATGGCCGCAAACAGGATATACATCATCAGAGCAGGTGCCCATTTGCAGTGGCGCCTGACTTGACTGCTGGAATGTTACTCCCACTTGCTGCCTTAGCTGCTTGTCTGGGCTCTGCACTGATCTTTCTGCACTCACAGCTGTTTAAAAATGTCACAGCTCTGTGAGCCTCACCGACACGCTGGCTGTGAGCAGAGACCTTGCCTATGACTCATACACACAGCACACAGGAGAGCATAGGAGGGCGTGGAGGGGGCATGCATAACTTCTCCCTATCACAGCAGAGGCAGTGCATTCCTCTCTAGGTCGACAAAGCTTGACAAAGGAAAGAAGATTAGATATATTACAGAGGCCGTGCAACTAGAAAATGCTGCAGTAATCCAGACCGCATTAGAACAGGTATAGGAACTTATAGGATAGAAGAAATAAGGCTGAAAATTTTGTTACAGAGTCTCTTTAACCACTTGCCGACCAAGTGATTGCCCATTGATCTGTGCTGGGAGGGCTCTTCAGCCCCCAGCACAGATCGTGTTGCAGGCAGGGCGATCAGACTTCCCCCCTTTTTTCCTCACTAGGGGGATGTCCTGCTGGGGGGGTCTGATCGCCGCCGCTCTGCTGTGCCTTGCGGGGCGGGGCTCCTCAAATCCCCCCTCCGCAGCGCTATTCCCCTCTCCCTCTCCCTGGCTCTGTGGGCGGTACAGGACGGCGATATGTCCTGTACCGCCTCTGATAGGCTTCAGCCTATCAGACGGCGGCGATCCCCGGCCTATCAGAGGCCGGGGATCGCCGATCTCCTTTACGGCGCTGCTGCAGCACCATACAGAGTAAACACCGGGGATTTCTTCCCCGCGTGTTTACATTTCGCCTGCGAGCCGCGATCAGAGGCTCACAGGCAGTTCACGGAGACACCCTCCGTGAACTGACATGGAACGGCTGCTCGAACGAGCGGCCGTTTCCATGGAAACCCGCAGACAACCAGTTTACGCCAATCGGCGTTAGCTGGTCGCCAAGAGGTTAAGCAAGGTAAAACAGTTTATACAGATTAATTACAATAACTGATATAACTAAGGAATACTTTTATTTAGGATATCCTGTAGTTTTCACTTATAGGAAACATGACCTGAATGCAGTATGGAGGCTTCCATCTTTATTTCCTTTATAATAGCCATTGCTTGCCTGTTTTGTCTTTCTTCTGGCACTAGTAGTCTGAGTGGCAAAGATGTAAGGAGCCAGTGGAGGTAATGAATGTACAAGCTCTTCTGGCAAGTGATTCAGAAAAGATTAGAAGCAAATAGTCAAGCAAGAAATACTTGAAAAAGTCTCAGCACTTCATGGATTCTTCTCCCTTCCAATTTTCGTATAAAGCAAGGCTGGACAGGTACCCATAGCACCTTAGATATTATGGCTGGCTGCCAACCTTTCAGTTTTTTTCTGATCCTTACCTCTAATGCTTTTAGTCTTAGACCCTGAACAAGCATGCAGATCACATGTTTGACTTCATTTGCCGCATGCATGTTTTAAGCGTGTGATTTAGACACTACTGATGCATGAAAGATCATCAGGATGCCAGGCAACTTGTATTGTTAAAAGGAAATACATTTGGCAGCCTCCATTTCCCTCTCAGATCCGTTGTCTTTATGGGCCTGTTTCCATTACATGCGGTGCGATGCGGCTACATAGCCACATCACACTGTAGGTGTCCTGTAATGAATGCACGACAATGGAATATTTTCTACTGCGTACATTGCGTGCTCAGCGGTACAGAGAGATCCGAGAATCTGCAGCATGCATGGCCGCATCCACCCGCTGTTCCCTCCATACACTTCCGCATCGGGAGATGCGGAAGTGACGTGGCCAGCGGCAGAAGTGATGTAATGCGGCTAGGTAGCCGCATTTGCATCACTTTACAGTGTAAAAGGGCCCTTAAAGGGGAACTTCAGCCTAAACAAACATACTGTCATTAAGTTACATTAGTTATGTTAATTAGAATAGATAGGAAATATAATCTTTTACCCACCCTGTTTTAAAAGAACAGGCAAATGTTTGTGATTCATGGGGGCTGCCATCTTTGTCATGGGGGCAGCCATCTTGTTGGTTGAAAGGAGGTGACAGGGAGCAGGAGACACAATTCCAACTGTCCTGTGTCCTGATAACCCCTCCCAGATGCACGCGCTAGGCTTCAAACGTCAAATTCAAAATGTAAAAAAAAAATTGCACCAAAACAGCAGAACGAGAACAACATCATCAGAAATCCCATCATGCTTTGCACAGCATCAGGGGAAAAATGCCCGGGCAGTTTTCTTCTGTGCAGCTAAAAATGAGGCTTGTATAAGAGAAACAAAGTTCTGATGCTGTGAAACTGTTAAAGAAACATCAGGCCTTTTCAGTGCAGCTGAGTCAATTTTTAGTCTGGAGGTTCTCTTTAAGGTGCCCATACACTTCCCAATGACCACCAGATTTGACCATCACCAGATAGATCCCAAAATGTGAACAGAAAGAGAAGTATTGCTGCCACACACTGTTCACAGATTTCCTATAGGTTTCAGAATGAAATCTGTGCAGCCACATCTGCCTGCCATGCCCCTCAGGTCTCTACACATTTAATATACTCACCTGGGCTGTGCAGCTTGTTGCAGTGGAGATCACACTCACCTATCCACCAGCACGCCTCGACCTGTGTCCTCTCTTCATAATCGCCTGGGCGCCTGTACCCCGTGATGCGGTGGCACGTACATGCCATTGAGTCACATGGTACAGGCACCCTGGCTGCAATAGAGCCAAAACGCAGCCCACCTTAGTAAGTGTTCAGGCGGATAGGTGAGTGTGAGCTTTGCTGCAACACTCTGCACAGCCCGTGGAAGGCTGGCAAGTGGTCTGTTGGCTTCTTCGTTTGTCCTGAAATGGAATGTTGCTATTGACGCATCACCTGACTGCCCTCTTTCGACCAATGTTTTTCCATTCAGATCGATCGATGGTTTCAATTGTTTTCGTTTCGTTTTTGGTGTCAGAAATCTATTGAAATTTCAATCGGGCAGCCCACGTTGTGGCATCGATCTCTGGCAGATTCATCAAATCTGACGGAAAAATCAAGTAATATATGAGCACCTATACCACGACATTAATTGTCAGCAGGCATGTGATGCAATATCGATGTGATTGCTACTGCCGCTAGCTATGTACTGCTTGAAAAAGTACAAAGCTGTGGGAGTGTCATTTTAAGTGTCACATTTGCACCCCCCTTCAGTACCCAATCAAACATTGATAGTGTCAGTTTTATGTTGCCCAAGCTGACATTTCGTCACTTGATGAAAGTGAACCTTAACTCTAAATGTATTTTTTAAATAAAGGCTATTTGTATATTGTACTCTGAGCCTGGCTTCTATATTTATCATTAGTTTGTGTCTGTGTTATACCTTAGATTGCACTGTATGTTACTAAAACAATGTTACTTTACGTATGATGTGGTGAAGATGAGGTCACATCAGGGACATTTCATTTAGGCTTTCTTTAAAAAGTGTGTAATGTTTCAATTAAACAGTTGCTCATCTCAGAATGTCTGTTTTGGATTATTATTTAATTGATCTTGGAAACAGAGTTACCAGTGAAATTGAACCTTTCCCACGTCTGATTTCCATGTCTTTAAAAATCTGTCACAATACAATTTTTTTTCTTAACACTCCCAGAATAAAATGCATTTGAAATTATTTTTTTTTACCTTTTGTTGTTATCACTTACAGTCGGTAGTGAATATCTGACAGATCTGTGTCCTCATGGAGGAGTCTCAGTTATTTATTTATTTACAAAAAACACTTACTGAACTGCAGTTGCTCAGTACAACTGCCAAAATAGTGTGCAAGTAAGTAGGGAAGATGATTAATCTGTTTGTATAGATCCTTTCCAGTGGGAGTTTTTGTTGTTGTAAAGAATAAAGTTAAAACCAGGGCAGTTTCTAGGCCATAGAGCTCCGTGGGCGAGCGAGTATAAATCGTGCCTCCCCTCCCCATAGACTCAGGCACCCAATTGTGATGTGGTAGCCTGAGGTTCCCCCCGGTGTTAAGTAGCCCCCCCCCCCCCCCCCCCGTGTAGGTAGCCCCCACCCACCCTGTGTAGGTAGCCCCCCGCCCTGTGTAGGTAGCCAAAAGTGCCTCCAACATTAATTAGCCATATACAGCCCTCCCCAGCATAAATTGCCACTGGAGCCCCCAATATTAGGTAGTCAGATGCAGCTTCCCAAAAGGGCTCCCACCCCCAGTTGTAGCCAGAGAGGCTCCTGATTTTTGCCCAAGAGACCCTCATTTGTAGCCAGAGAGCCCTCAACTGTAGCCAGAGAGCCCCAGTTTGTAGCCCAGAGAGCCACCCCCTTTGAGGACAGAAAGCCCCAGTTTGTAGCCAGAAAGGGGGGCAGCTTCCCCTACACCATTATGCAGAGGTGCAGCAGAGTGAGTAGAGAATTCACCAATCAGGCAGGAGACCTGGGAGACCATGGCAAACATCTGACTTCCTCCTTGTGTGCCTGGACTGCAATAACTGCAGGATGTCAGTGTCACCATGTAAACCACCGTTCCGGTGGTCACATGGTAACTGACATCAGGCAACTATGGAAACCTGGGTCCCCCGGCTGAATGGTGAGTTCTACTCCCTCTGCTGTGCCTCTATATAATTTCACCTTTCTTCCTTTTGTGCCGCAGTGCGCCCCCTGCTCTTCTCTGAGCCATAGCCCACCTCGCCCGCCTCAAGAAACGGGCCTGGTTAATACTGAGAATCCCTCATAAGAAGATAAACTAGTCCAAAACCTGACAGATCTGTCATTTTAATTTCATACTGTGAGTGACAGCAACATAAGATAATAAATAAATTATAGTACATGTTACTCTGGGAGAAATTTAATTTTATATGCCTATGATTTAAGTTTTTAAATTTTTTGCAATATTGGTTCTTTAACAACGGGAGTTCACATGTCTCTATCCAGACGGTTTGCAATAATATAAAGGAAGAATTTAACATACCGGTATGTTGTATAAACATTGTCTGTACCTGGAAGGATCATACTGATGCTATTGCGCATTTTTGCATTTATTTTACATTACGGAAGCATCATAAATATTTAAATACTTCATGGACTCTGATTTAGATTTCTCAATACCAGCGATGTAAAGTAGACAATTTTCCGTGCTTGTTTGAGGTTCAGTTTTCTGATTCCATATTTTCCGATTGGTTCTGCATGTTATACTCTTTCTATTTTTATCAGCTGATTAGATCCTGCTTTACATTTTGAAATTCCGATATAATAGTCTCTGCACTGCTGCTTCCATCTTTTCATACAACCATTTGTCTTCAGAACTGTTGTTACGCCAGAAATCTTAAAGTTTAGCTTTGTTTGGATATTGCTAATTATGCAGCTGGCAACTGCAGCATATTCATAAATCACTGAGGTAGTTCTTTGTTCAGTTCTGTACAAATCAGGACACAATGGTAATTACTTTGTATTTGTTTGTCTTTGCAGCTTTCAGACCAAGAAATAATGGGATACTATGAGAAGTACGAGCCAAGACGAAATGAGCTAGAGGCTTTTAATAGGGTAACATACCATTATTTTTGCATTATGGCGTGTATGTGATTATCAATGCAGGTTAGCTATGTAATTTAAAGCTGCACTCCAGGCAAAAAGAGAGGTATATGCATTGTAAATATTCAATAAATATTTCTATAGAGCTTACCTTTTCCTCACTCCTGTCTCTTACATGACATCTTCAGGAGTACTGAAGGGAAGCAGAATTACCGTAGGTAGGGCTGCCCCAAGGGGGAGAACAGGCATTGGCATGATACATCTAGCTGGGAGCAGTCCTTCATACATAAGTGGATCATAAGGAAAATTAGAATTTGGAGCAATTATATCCACCAAACATTGGTGGTGTTGGCATAACTGCAAGGAACCATAATTTAGCATGGCTAGAAAATCATAGCTGCTCGCCACTCAGAGCTGTGGAGATGTGAATAATCAATATATTTGTGAAGCCTGTACATTGAATGGTGTTTCCTATATCCCTCTTCTTGCTATAGCTATCCACAGTACAAATATTACCATGACACACTTTTCTTTAGCAATTACCTTAAAGTGGCCATACACTTATTTATTATTCTTTTTGCATTGATATCCAGCCGATTTGATCAAATCTGCTAGAAATCTATACAGCAAATAATTCCTGATCAAATTCATTCGATTGCTCAGGGCAGACATTTTGGTTGACGGCGTGTGGTCAGGAGTGAATCGCTAGCAGCATTTGACATAACGAGCAACACAGCTACTCTCACCTGTCCTCGGCACAAGGTCTGGTCTCTTCCCTCCTTGCTGGCTGCTTCTTCCGCTCTTCTCTCCTGAGTCCCGGGCGCCTGTGTGACGCAAATGCTAGAAGTGAAGTACTAGAGGCCTCTAGTGGTTTTGTAAGGTATGTGCCACAGTGCTCCTAGAAGTAGCCAGTGGGGAGAGAAGAGACCACTGCCTCTATATGCTATGTGGGGGGGGGGGGGGGGGGGAGTGACTCCGAAACTCAGCAGGCGGGCACAGATTTTCAATCGATCTCATGCTGAAATTGATTGAAAAGGGATCTTTATTGTTTTTGAGTCAGCTGGATAGCATGCTGGTTAAAGCCTGTGATGTAGGATTTGTGCTTTTGACTAGGGTTCGAATCCTGGCTCAAGCCAGCATGTAAAACATTAAAGGGAATCTAAACTGAGAAGGATATGGATTTTTCCTTTTAAAATAATACCAGTTGCCTGACTTTCCTGCTGATCCCGTGTCTCTAATACTTTTAGCCACAGCCCCTCAACAAGCATGCAGATCAAGTGCTCTGACTGAAGTCAGACTGGATTAGCTGCATGCTTGTTTCAGGTGTGTGATTTAGCCACTACTGCAAACACAGAGATCAGCAGGATGGTCAGGCAACTGGTATTGCTTAAAAGGAAATATCCATATACCTCTCAGTTAAGGTTCCCTTTAAAGAGACACTGAAGCGAGACTAAATCTCACTTCAGGTCTTATATATATACGTGCCCCTGCTAAAACGCCGCTATCCCGCAGCTTAACGGGGGTCCCTTCACCCCCAACCCACCCCCCGCAAATGTTGGTCGGAAAATGGTCGCTGGAGATATCCTTCCTGGAGGCAGGGCTAACGGCTGCAGCCCTGCCTCCCAGCGCGTCTATCAGACGCGCATCGCCGCCTCTCCCCCGCCCCTCTCAGTGAAGGAAGACTGAGAGGGGCGGGGGAGAGGCGGAGATACGCGTCTGACAGACGCGCATGGGGCAGGGCTGCGGCGGTTAGCCCTGCCCCAACCAGGAAGCGCTCCCCCGCTGCACGGAGGGGGTTTGGGGGGGACAGGGACCCCCGTTAAGCCGCGCTATAGCGGCATTTTAGCAGGGGCACGCATGCCCCTGCTAGCTATGAGGTCTGAAGCGAGATCTATTCTCGCTTCAGACTCTCTTTAAGGGCCTATTTCCACTACACACAGATTGGATGCAGAATTGATGCAGAATGGATGCAGAAAAACTGACTCCAATGAATGCCTATGGGAAAATCTGCATCAGAAAAATCGCGTTTAGTGGAAACAGACCCATAAGCATTCATTGGAGTCACTTTTTCTGCATCCATTCTGCACCTAATCTGCGTGTAGTGGAAATAGACCCGAAGGAGTCTATGGGCACGGCTCCCTATAAATACTTGTCAACTGAGGAGTGCACCTTAAGTGGCTGCAGCTCTGATGCACCTTGAGTCCACCAGGAGGAGAATATAAATGTTATGTGTCTTGTCTGGCTAGGTAGTGTAATGGTTAAGGGCCTCTGACACAGGAAACCTGGGTTTGAATCTGGGCTCTTCCTAGTCAGTAAGCCAGCATCTGTTCAGTAAGAAGACCTTGGGCAAGACTCCCTAACACTGTTACTGCCTATAGAGTGTGTCCTAGTGGCTGCAGCTCTGGCACTTTTTGTCTTGTCTTTGCCACCAAGTGTTGGTCAAAATTTAAATTAATATATACTTTAGTTTATATACAGTTTATGCTCCAGCTATACTAGTGAATTGGCTATGGGACTCAAGCTAAATACAAAAAGTGTTCTACTCTTGATAGTTCACAATACCTACTTATAAATATATATATATATATATATATATTATTTTTTTTATTTTTTTTTATTTTTTTACTTCAAGCAAAATCCTTCTCCAAATGGAAGGAAAATTAGGAAAGTAAAACATTTCAAAAATCTCTTAATCATAAAAAGTCCTTACTGCAGATGCATGCACAAATGAACTCTTAGTACCACTATTTCATTAACTGATTGGAAATCCTTGCTATGGTCTGCTATGATGCAGAAAAAGGTCATGCAGAGTGTGGTTGAGGGCATCGGCCTTGTGGTAGCTTGAATAAGGCTGCTCTCCCTCTCGATTTTAGTCAAAAAACCCCGTCAGGAATTGTCTCTGTAGACTTTCCGTGGGGCCGGTTCCTGACGGTAACTATTTTAGGTAGACAGTAAATTGCATCAGTTACTTGAAACTGGATAGGAAGTGCATTAAGCTATAAGGTCATTGCAAGCTGAGGAAACGGTTTAATTTTTTTGAGTAAACAGATATTTATATTCATGTGAATATACAGTATATAGTTGATAAACTTCACGGTCCACAGCCCTTGAGTGCCTTTGTGAGACAGGCCTGTAGTCTTTTTTACAGGTGAGTTCTAATAAAAACTATGAAGTATGCTATCATTTTTATACTCCCCAAAGAAAATAAATGCAATAAAGCTTAGGTTATTAGAGTGTCTTCAATACCTCAAAGGCAGTTGTTGGATTTGCGGCCTGCCAGTGAAATGCTGTAAATGTTCCTTTTTCATGTTAGATTGAATGGATGGAAATTGTTTCAGAAAAAAATACTGTCAGAACAATCTGCTGTCCAATTTATTTTCTGTGTGCCCAGTTTCCTTATCTCCAGTAGCTGCTAATACCGCAAAGGCATTTCTTGCAGCGTCCAAGTAGAGCTTATATGATTTTGCACTATACTTGGACTGCGTACATAAGTGCACTCCTTTAGGCAAGTGAGTATAATTCTGAAGAATTAGATGTATTTCCTTATAATAATATTTAAACAAAACAAACATTCCACTGTTTAAAGGGTTCTGTGGTGGTCTGTAAAAACTTTACCTGGGACTGCTAACAGCCCCCTGCAGATATCCTGTCCCGTGCCATCACTGAAGAATCCTCTGTCCCCTGCCGCGTCCAATTATTCGTCCACCTAGATGAATATCACTGCACGGCCGCGTTCGTCCTCACTCCCGCTCATGTCTCCGGGAGCTTACTGCACAGGGGCAGTATGAGTAGTGACGAATGTCACTGCGGCTGTACGCGTCCTCGCTCCTGCTTGCATCCTAGGGAGCTTACTGCACAGGGGCAGTATGAGAAAACTTCATACTGCCCCTGTGCAGTAAGCTTCCGGAGATGGAAGCGAGGACGCCCGGTGCCGTGCAGCCGCACTGACATTCGTCTAGTTAGACAAATACTTATACAGAGAACCACGGCGGGTAACAGAGGATTCTTCAGTGATGGGGTGGGACAGGATATCTGCAGGGGGAAGTTAGAAGCCCCAGGGAAGTGACACTTTTTGTTTTTACAGACCACCACTGAACCCCTTTAAGTCACAAGGATGAATGACTTACCATTTTAGGTAGTAATATGGACAGTGACTATTTGCCAGTGTGCCACAACATGTTAACAAAGAATGAGCGGAATGATAACATGGAAAAAGTTGGGAACATGGCTATTAAACAAAGATCTGTACCCATAAACCGGGCAGATTCCAGGCCACATAGCTCCCAGGGCAAAGGTGTGAAAATTGCACGCCTCCCCCCCCCCGGCTCGAGTACACTATTGCCATGCTGTAGCCAGATGTAACCCCCCAGTATAGGTAGCCCTAGAAGCCTACAGTATTAGGTAGCCAGATGCAGTCACGCCCCTCGACCTCCAGCATAGGTAGCCAGAGAGCCCCCCCATAAAATAAAGGGTGCCAGTGAGATCCCCCTCTTTCAACATAGGTAGCCATAGAGCACCCCTCATGTCTGTATAGGCAGCCAGAGAGACATTCTCCTCTTTGTATAGACAGCTAGAGAACCCCCTCCCCTACCACAGTATAAGTAGCCAGAGAGGCCTCCCCTCCTTATAGGTAGCCAATGAGCCCCCTCCCCTCTGTATAGGTAGCCAGTGAGCCTCCCCCTCCCGCAATATAGATAGCCAGTGAGCCCTGCTCCCCTCTGTATAGGTAGCCAGTGAGCCTCCTCTCTGTATATGTAACCAGGGAGCTCCTCCCCTCCCACAATATAGGTAGCTAGTGAGTCCTGCGCACTTCTGTATAGGTAGCTAGTGAGCCTCCTCTCTGTATAGGTATAACCAGGGAGCCCCTCCCCTCCCTCCCACAGTATAGGTAGCCAGTGAGCCCCCTCCCCTCTATATAGGTAACCAGTAAGCCTCCCCTCTGTTTAGGTATATAGGGACCCGTCCCACAATATAGGTATCCTGTAAGCCTCTCCTCTGTATAGGTAACCAGGGAGCCCCTCCCCTCTCACAATATAGGTAGCCAGTGATCCTCACCTCCCTCCCCTCTGTATAGGTAGTCAGTGAGCCTTTCCTCCCCTCTGTATAGAAAGCCAGGGAGCCCCTCCCCTCCGGCTCCTCACACACACTGTGTTATTTGTTTGCCTCAGAGGACTCTACTAATTCTATATTCTTATACTGCAGCAGTTTAGACCTACAAAGTATCAGGGATTGGGACAATGTTTCCGTATACTTTATGCTGTAAAGTTTCTGAGCTTTACTATTAAAACTGGAAGACTGTAGGAGAGAGGACTGCTCTTATCTGTTAAAGTCAGCATAGATGAATTTCATGTATGGCGTGCTTTTAGAGCATGTTCATGATGGAACCATTTGGGTAGCACCCTTGTCTAGTGAATTCATTAATCGTACATAGTAACTCATATCTTTTTATAGTTTGGCCATTTTGTACATTTAAACTTTGAGCGGAAGCCAGATTGCCTTTTCTCTTCATGTCATGGGTGAGAGTATGAGATACAGATGTATTCTTCATTACTATGTGCAGCTTAACAAAATACGTAAGGCTGTTTGGCACATGTATATTATTTTCAGGACTGTAAGTGCTTTTTATGCATATTTCTCTGATGTATTTCCCCAGTGAAAGTTAAATATAAGATGGATCTATTATTTCATACTTGGACATAAGCCTCCCTACTTCTTTGCTTCATCTTCAGGGTTGACTTAGCTAAAATGGAAGAAATTCAGCAACTAATAAGATTGCATTGGACTCTTCTAGCGAATATTAAGGGTTCCATACATGTGGGATTATGATGATTCCATTTTTGCCAGGTGTGCATAGCTATTGGGCAGGAAAGATCCTGAAAGTTTCCCAACTGGGAACGCAAAGCAGGAATTGGAACCTATTTATATTTCCAAAATAAATGTTGAAAAATGAAACATTGTCCTTTCTAACAATATCTTCTACGAAAAGTAAAATATTGTTCAACAACCAGCTTACTGAGCTGTATTTGTCTCATAAAGCATAAATCTAAAATTAACTAGTAAAAGCCTTTGTACTGTTATGAGCTTTATGCAGGGCAGAATGATGGCCAACTGGTTAGCAACATTGACTTACATTGGGAGAGTCACAGGTTTTATTCCTGGCCAAAGTACTACCTGCATGGAGGTTGTATGTTTTTTTTGTGGTTGTGTTTCTTCCCAGATCCCCAAAATATTTTAAATCGTCAACTAATTTCCCTTGCACCCAACCGCCCCCAAGTCCTCCCTGTTCTATAATAAGGATACTTAAAGCATACCTTAACTGATAAAATACATACCCAAGTTAGAACTTCAATTATTTTATTTCTTTTATAATTGCAAGGGTCAAAAAAACTCACTGCTTTTTGTATGCAAATGAGGCAGCTAAATGCATCCAGCAGCTTTTCTGAAAAGTATAGAATAGAAATTAAACACTTTTATCTGCCTGTGAAAGCAATCCTGATAACAAAATAATGCTGAAAAGCACAAAAACTATTTATTTTTGTTGAGGTTTGCTTTAACAATAAATATAGCAGGTATATTAGACTATGATTATGATGTGGACATTGGATTTAGAGTTTCCTTGAGGTACAGTTAGTGGACCCAACTGATTTCCTGTAATGAAAAGTGTAGGGAGCTGAATTGAGTTTATTACAGTTCTTGTTGACTAATAAGTCACAATCCTATTTGTTTGTAAATGCCTTTAATCCTATACTATAATATGTTTGTGTTCTCCTTAAAGCAACCCTGTGTTTATTTAGTTAATTGCTTGTACTGATGCAATGAGTGACACGAGTTGTCTTGTTTAAGTTTTCGTTTTTGTGGCCTGCAGCTTTTGTAGTCCTGTTTTAGATGTGATGGGCACGGGAAGACTGTTCCCCCTGCATTTGGCTTCCTCTGTAAATGCGAGAATTACTGCTTTTTACCCTGAAATATTGATCCTGTTTTCAACTGTCCTTTTACAGTGCCAACTTGAATAATAAGAATATTACTGCTTTCTATGGGTATCAAGCACAGATACCTCCCACACACAAAGATTTGGGATATAGTTTTAGCCCTCTGTCATGGCAGACTATGCTAGGCAAATTGAACTAATGGCCTCAAATCCTGTTGCAAATATATAATATGATTGGAAATGATAAATACTGCAACAACTCTGAATTTTAATGTAATGGAAAATATGTTGAAATTAGACATGAAGAGGTTGTAAGACCGCAACTTATATAACCTTTTCACATGTTTGCTTCACATCAGAATATAAAAAATGTTTTTTACTGTTTGATTTACTGGTACAACCCAGAGACTGTGTTGCTGCACATGACAGTATTGATTTAAAGGAACATTCCAGTGGACTAAGCCTGTTTGGTGATTCCCACTCATTTTTATATAGAGCGAGCGCATTATTTTTGTTTTTTTCAATAAAAAATGTTTTGGCAGCTTTGCTAATTTGCAGTTATAGGGGTTCAGAGTGTTTAACCACTTTGCATCCAGACCCTGTTTACCCCTTATGAATCAGAGCAGTTTTTACATTTTAGCCATGTCCCTTTTTAAGCAGCAATAACTTTATCCCTACTTATGACACCTAAATGAATGATATACAGTATATTTTTTTTCAAGACAAACTAGGCTTTCATTGTATGTCATTTTTCCTCTTTAACCACTTGCCGACCGCGCACTCATAACGCGCGTCGGCAAAGTGGCAGCTGCAGGACCAGCGACGCAGTTCTGCGTCGCCGGCTGCAGGCTAATTAATCAGGAAGCAGCCGCTCGCGCGAGCGGCTGCTTCCTGTCAATTCACGGCGGGGGGCTCCGTGAATAGCCTGCGGGTCGCCGATCACGGCTCGCAGGCTAAGTGTAAACACAAGCGGAAATAATCCGCTTTGTTTACATTTGTACAACGCTGCTAACAGTAGCAGCGTTGTACCAGATCAGTGATCCCCGGCCAATCAGCGGCCGGGGATCGCTGTCACATGACAGGCAGGAGCCTGTTAGAGGCTGCACAGGACAGATCCGTTCCTGTGCAGCCTCGGATCTCCAGGGAAGGGAGGGAGGAGAGGGAGGGGGGGAATTTCGCCACGGAGGGGGGCTTTGAGGTCCCCCCCCGCAACACCCAGGCAGGCAGGAGCGATCAGACCCCCCCAGCACATCATCCCCCTAGTGGGGAAAAAGGAGGGGCGATCTGGTCGCTCTGCCTGGTGTTTGATCTGTGCTGGGGGCTGCACAGCCCACCCAGCACAGATCAGCTAAAACAGCGCTGGTCCTTAAGGGGGGGTAAAGGCTGGGTCATCAAGTGGTTTAACAATTTTGTTTTCTATGCATTTTGATGGGAAAAAGAGGGGAACAAATTAAAAAAAAAATATTTCTCAGTTTTCCCACTCCAGTGGGTTTTTTTACCGTTCATCACAAAACTTAGATTATGTTCCTATCACAATTTATGGTGGAGATATTTGATTCTGAAATAATGCTACAGCATGTATTTTTCAATATGAACTGAGTAAATAAAAGTATTTTTAAAGGTAAAAATCAATTATATTGATCAGGGAACATATATTCTGATTCACCAATTAGTGCTGCATTATTTGTGCTGGAGGTGTGCACAAGAGCAAGCCCAATTGTGCACAGCTATGCCTCAGCTACAAGACGTATATCTATGTCCTCGTGGCTTAGATGAAGTCACAGAGGACATGGATAAAGTGGTTAAATTTGGCATGGTTGCTATGGCAATACAACGGAATCTTGTCAATGATATAGCCAAGTGCGCTGAGTGGACAGCACAATGATAGGGAATGCGTTCAGCTATATGGTAGCCAAACTCATATATTGGTTATGGGGGACCATGTGGGCTTACATTTGGAGCAGGTGCTATGACAATACCTTGGGTGCATAAGAATTACATAGCCAAGTACACTGTGTGAGTGGGTGCATACGGCAAATACTATCAGTAAAGAGCAGCCGCATGAGTGAACGCAACAGTAATGAGTTTGGCTACAGTGTAGCGGTAGTTCATGTTTAGGAGCGGGGGGGGGGGGGGGGTGTTAATGTTTGGCGTAGAGAGGGTAGTTAAGTGTGAGGATAGGAAGATTACTGTTAGGAGAAGAGAGGGCAGGTTTAGTGTTAGGAGCTCAATACGTGCAGGTTAGCGTGAGGAAATGAGAAGGAAGTTTGTGCTGATATTGAAGGGAGGATGAACCCTGGATTTTCTGGGCTTGGTGGGATCCTGTTGTTTTCCATATTTGTACAGAAATGTGCACTTAACTTTTTGACAGCAATTTTTATTTTTTATGTTTGTTTGTGCCTTTTTTTTGTGCGCCTCCCACAGCCTAATGCAGAGTGGCACGGGGGACGCCTGATATTTAGCTTATCTGGAAGCAGGATCGGCTCTACTATAAGACCAGTATAGCCTACTGCAGCAGCCCTGCCCCAAGTTATTGTACAGGAGATAACTCATGGCTGCTGATGGGTTAATAATACACTTTTTAGATAATTTTGGATGTTTTTGTAGACTTGTTGGGGGTGGGTGATACCTTGCTGTTTTTTAGTAAACCAAAACAAAAGGAAGCAGGCGGTTGGCACTACAGCGATTGCGACAAAGACTACTCAGTAAAAAGGACATGCAGTGTGCACTGGAGGAGACCTATACACCTCTTCTCTGGAACCTCTTCAGCGTGCTCAAGCTAGGAACATCAAACAGCAAGCAAGTAAGAAGAGCAAGAAAGCTGGCACTGCTGCAAGTGTTCAATTTATTGTAGCATACATAAAGTGCAGGCGTGCAACATCTTGCAAAATGGCATAAAAAGTCATCAACATACCCTTGTGAGAAGAGGCGTGGGTGGTGGTGGGTGCTGGGCAATGATGCCCAAAGGCATGGCGAGAGAACTCCTCAGATTCATTGGATACAGTAATGTTTCTCTGTTCTGAGGAAAGGTTCTGTTAATATGAATCACACAGCGACCCACATTTAAATATGGTGCAAGCTTGTGGACTGAGTTGAGGCAAATTGTACCTGGCAATTTAGCAAAACTTTAATTGCAATCTCAGAAAATATTTACTTGTGCATGCCAGGGCTTTTCCATTCTTTCCTTGGTCTGTTTCATCCTTAAAATAGATACAACAGTTAAACAATTTGCATAGATAACTTTATATTCCTTCTGTTGAAACATCCTTGCATAAACAGTGGTGAATAAATTGTAGTGATGATAAGTTGCTACCTTAAAGGTTAGAGTCTGCACTTTGGGAATACAGAATCTGTGTTCCCTGTACAGGGAGGAATTCTTTCTGATGGGAAACAGTACATAAGAATGAATATAGTCATGAGCCGGAGTATTCCCTTTGTGTATAATTTTAGATCTGTGACTGCTATCACTACAGAAGTGGTTTTGTGTGTCTTTTATATAGACCGCATATATTTTATTCAGCTATTTTTAGTTCAATCTTCAGAACGCATTCATTTCCACCCTATTACTTTGCTCTCTCCTTAGAATTATGTATGTAAAAATACATCATAAAAGTAAAATGCTTAAAGAAAACCTAAACTGAAAATTAAGTCAAAATAAGCATACACAAGTCATACTTACCTTCCATGTAGTCTACTCCTCAGTGTCTTTCTCCTGTCCCGCATCCTGTTTGTTCACTGTGATCAAGGGAATTTTCCGTCCTCCATTTTGAAAATGGCCATTACCCATAACTGCTTTCTGGTCAGCACACAGTTAAACTGTAACATCACCCACTTGAGCCATAGGGAAACATGGACATTACCTGGTACATCAGTTTTCCGTTCAGCTATAACTGACAGCAACTGATATTTTACTGACATCAACTGATATATTTCAGATCTGACAAAATATTGTCAGAACTGGAAGGGATTATTGTCAGAAGAAAATGGTGAGCTTCTGAGAGGAACTGATGGCAAGGTAACTATAAAATGCTCATTTGAAGTTACCTCATGTGTTTATTTTAAATATTTTTACTCAGTACAGGTTCTCTTTAAGTAGGGAAATGAATTTCCCAGCCCTATTTTCCAAAATACTATGACTCATAGAAAATTGATTATATAGGTAGAAAAAAAGTTTTGTAAAAAATAATACCTTTTAATGGCTAACTGATAGAGTTAAATGATGCAAGCTTTCTGGGATCTAGTCCCTTCTTCAGGCATATTTCCAGATGTTAGCTGAAGTAAAACACTGATGCAGGTAAATGGTAAGCGCGAAGATGACCAGGTTGATATTTAATGTATATATACCTATATTGGTTTGATAACTGCTGGGCTATGAAGAGCTCATGTTTTTAGTGATTTTAATATTACACTCCATGTTTCTTTTCCATTGTGATGTTTAATAAATTCTTTAAAAAATTTTAATTAACGGAGTAGTGCTTTTTATACGGGTGACCTTTCTCCTTTCCTACAAATTCTAATTGCATCAATAGAACATGGTTGTGTGAAGCCAGGAGGGACTGTACCTCTTCTTTGTTACTCAGCTATAGAGAAATTGGGCCACTGACGGCACCAATGTTAATTTGTACAATTTCTGGCTACAGCTTGTTATTTGAGTGCTGGAGACGTTGTTGTGGGTGGAAACACTGCAGATCACATAGTGTGTAGCCAAACTCTGGTTAGTGGCAGTAACTGTATCTGTAGTAGTGGTGGGGTTCAGCTGCTGTGTAGCATGGGGGTTAGTGGTGGGAGTGTCAGACACTGGCTGTTATTTAGCCGGTCCTGTTTGCGTACGTAGTGAGTTGTGTAGTGTTAGGCGTAGGTAGAGGGTAGGTTATGGTTAGGCATAGAAGGGGGAGGTTGGTGTGAGGCTAGGTTAACTTAAGCTTATAGTGAATATTGTTGAAGTTAACGCTATTCTACTAGTTGTATATCATAGGTGATAGTTTAATATCAGTAACATTGCCGATTATTCTACTATTGGTAATATCTCATAGCCAAATTGCCAAGCCGCGCTTTTAAATCTACGCAGTGAGAGCACAGAGCTCCATATAACAGCTATTGTGCTGCCGAGCTGGACTTGCTTAATAGACATTTCACATACTGCTTTTCAGCTGTTTATGTAATAGTTTGCCTGAAGTTCAGCCTAAAGCTTACTGGCAAAGGAATACATTTCATTTTTTGAGGTGTTATAAAAATAAATCATTTACACCCTTGGAATAACTAAGCAGATCCTCAGAATTGATTTTGTACTTGCTCATACTAGTCTGTGCTGACCTGATCTTGAGACATTTTCAGTATCTTCAAGACTCAGAGGTCCTGTAACCTTTTGATGAATTTTGGCCAACAAAGCAACAATAGATACCACATATAAAGCAATATTGTATAACTAGAGTATTTTTGTTGCAGCTTGCCAAGTAGAAATAGCTTTTTGTGGGGGGGAAAAGCAATATCTGTAAACTAGATTTTCTTTTCATTGTCGAGAGTCCTATGTAGGTTTAGGTATCAGCTTGCCTCGTATGGAACAAGAAAATGTCATTATTATGCCAGTTGTGTCCATGTACTTGATTCACTGTCTTTTCTTTACTGCTGTTCTATGCGGAGGCAATGGAGAATACTAGAACAGTTCTTTGTATAAAACGGACTATAATTCAGTGAGTCAAACAACAATGATAACTCATTTGTATGTCTGCCTAATTGTCAATTCAGGCAAATTAAACTCTTCACAGATCATCATTTTCTTGTTTAATGGGGCTCTATTGATGGAATAAAATAGCCATCTGTAGCAGAATAACAATTTCACTAGGACTAAGCAGATGGATGCTGGTTTAACAGATTCTTGAATATATCTGATTTGGTTTTCACAGAGAACATTATTGAATATGTACAGTATTTGTATATGTATATATAAAAATAACTTGGGGGCGATCAGACTCCACCAGAGAGCTCTGTTGGTGGGGGGAAAAAGGGAGGGGGAAGAAATCACTTGTGTGATGTGTTGTGCGGCCCTGCAGCTTGGCCTTAAAGCTGCAGTGGCCATTTTAGTAAAAATGTGCCTGGTCTTTAGGGGGGTTTACCACTGTGGTCCTCTGGCTAAAAAATAGTTTCTGAGTGAAGTGGAAGTATGAATTATTATCCCCTCATTTTTCATAAGATTGTTGTTGACAGTCTTGTTGGGTGTTGTCTTGAACTGAGTAAATAAAGAAAAGCTTCTGCGATATCCTTTGGAAATCTAATAACTTTATTTTCTTTGTTTGCTCAGCAATTTATTACAAGGCAATCTGATAATTTGCTCTGCAACTAATGTTATCAGTTAGCTTCACTTCACTTTCTCCCCTATATCATCATCACCCACAGTAAGTAGTTGGGGAAGTGTTTGGGGAGGGCACCAGCTGTCTGAACTCCTCCCCTATACCATCATCTCCCACACTAGGTAGTCAGGGAAGTGTTTGGGGAGGGCACCAGCTGTCTGAACTCCTCCCCTATACCTTCATCACCCACAGTAAGTAGTCAGGGAAGTGTTTGGGGAGGGCACCAGCTGTCCAAACCCCTTCCCTTATACCATCATCATACACAGGAAGTAGTCAGGGAAGTGTTAGGTAAGGGCACCAGTTGTCCCAACTCCTCCCCTATATCATCACCATCCACAGTAAGTAGTCGGGGAAGTGTTTGGGGAGGACACCAGCTGTCCAAATTCCTTCCCTCTACCATCATCATGCACAGGAAGTAGTCAGGGAAGTGTTTTGGGAGGGCACTAGCCAATTAGTTTTATGTGACCCTGCCATAATCATAAATTCAGCCAACACATAAAGGCTAAAGAAAGTGCTTATGGAGCACATATTTGTTTTCTGCTTTACATTTTGTATTTTGCATGGAGTTTTATCTATAAGAATTACATTCTACAGGCCATGTTTCTGCAATATAGCATAGTGCGCGGGAGGTCAGTTTCTGCACAGTTTTATATTTAGCTTCAGCATTTATTGCATACATTTTACTATCCCTTAATGCTTCATTAATCTTCCTTTCAGCTGAAAGTTTTTCTGGCACCTTGTATCGAGGCCTTGATCCTCCTGGACCGCCTCTGCTATCTGAGGGAACAGGTATGTTGACTTTGACACATTCGACACATAGCAAGTTTCCTTCATTGCATGAGATCATTCACACTTACTGTATAGAGAAAGTCTCACTGGTAGAGGACACACTCAGAGATGTTCATCATCTGGAATCGGAGAGCAAGAGCAAATCTTTATTTCCAACATATGCCCAGCAGATGTTATTATTTTTGGTAAAGTCGGAGCAGTAAGTTTAATGGCATTTTAATTGAAGTCTAATTTGCAAGACGCCAGGCATTTTGTTTATAGCCACTATATGCGGATCGTCTCTTAGTCACAGACTTTACGGAGCTCATCAAGCCTGTCTAATTTTTGTTAGTTATCCGTAGACTTAAAATTTGATTACTGTAAACACTGCCACCTAATTGAATAGAAGAATATGACACAAGTGAATACCTCCTGCCAAAAACATCCTTAGCTAGTTAAGACGTATATTGGCTCCAATTTTTGGAAGGTCCTTTTGCAGCTTCTGCTTTGATGTCTGAAAAAGATGTTTGCAAGTTTTTTTTTCCTTAAATGAAACGGACTCCGAAGAACGGTCCTGATTTTCCACTATAAACATTTTAACGGTAACACCGTGTCTATTGCAGTACCTTCTTTTCAAATCCTTTCTTGGAATAAGAATGTTGCTATAAAGGCCTGGTTTTGTCCTAAATGGTATTTCTTACACACTAAAAGGCAGTTCTGAAGTATGCAGATAATGATGTATTTTCTGGCTGCCAGCTTACTGTAAATCAGAAATCTGTATGATTTCCAAGAGCGTAGATCAGGCACACTTCATGCAGTTCTAATTTACTTTTACTGAACCAAGGAGAGATTTGACCTAGTTTGTATAGCAGAACGGCTACATTGTTGGGCTTTGTCATGCACTGTCGTATAAATATATTCCCTGAAGAGTTTGAAATGTGTCTGTGATGTTCCTTTATCTGCTTATCAAGTTACTCATAATTATATATCCATCTATTAGTTAACCCATTTGCATGGGCCGTGTCTCTAGTGCAGGTTACATTTTCCTTCACTGTAGTTTTGAACATGGGCAGACATCGGATTTCGTTTTCATGGTTACTGTAGGATATGTTCAATTCCTATAGAATGCATGAACGGATATTTAAATCTGAACTGTGGGCTCAACTAATGTGATTTTGTAAAATGTTTAGTTACCTTAAAGGGAACCCGTGTTGAGAGGGATATAGAGGCTGACATGTTTATTTCCTTTTAAATAATGCACATTGCCTGGCTGTCCTGCTGATCCTCTGCATCTAATACTTTAAGCCATAGACCCTGAACAAGCATGCAGGTCAGATGTCTGACAAATCTGACAAGATTAGCTGCATGCTTGTTTTAGGTGTGCGATTTAGAACCTACTGACCAGAAAGATCAACAGGGCTGCCAGGCAATTGGTAGTGTTTAAAGTGTACCAGAGCTGAGCTTAAATAAAAGTTTTATACGTACCTGGGGCTCCCTCCAGCCCCATGCACACGGATGGCTCCCACGCCGCGTCCTCAGTCTTCTACGGCTTTGGTACCGGGTCCCTTAACTTCAGCCAGTCGTGGACGGTCTGCGCAAAAGAAGTGCGCCCTCTACGTATCTCTCCAGTGGCTGCCGGAGAGATGTGTAGAGGGCGCACTTCTTTAGCGCGACTGGCTGAAGTTACAGGACCCAGTATCAAAGACGCAGAACACTGAGGACGTGGCGTGGGATCGATCCGTGCGCATGGGGCTGGAGGGAGCCCCAGGTATGTATAAAACTTTTATTTAAGCTCAGCTCTGGTACACTTTAAAAGGAAATAAGTATGGCAGATTCCATAGTTCTCACACCTTGGGTTCCTTTTAAATCAGTTAGTAAGCCTGTGTTATGTTGCCTATGAGATATTGCTCTAATTCCATCAGTGCAAACTAAAATGTGCCCTTTTGGCTCTGCAGGAGTTAATAGGATGCAGTATTGCAAACTGGTGTCGAAGCACTCCATTGCTCAGTAAAAACTGGAAGAGGAATTGGCCCAAGTGGTCACATATTAATTACATTACAAAGAAATGTAAAGGGTATTTGGAGTCATAAACAAAAAAAACTAGCTGCTTACCTCGGTTGAATGAAGCCTCTGGGAAGTCCAGAGGCTTCCCTGATCTCCGTACACCCCTTCACTCCAGCAATGGGTTCCTCTAAATATGTTCAACAATATTGTTAAATACGTTGCTCATGGCCACACTCCTCTCCATGTATGAGTGTACGTTCTACAGGGCAAGTGCAGATAGGACTTGCATCATGGGGTCTGTACATAAAGGGGAGCATGGCCATGGAGAGGGTCCCAGCTAGCAGTGGAGGGGTCAAGGAGGATTGGAGAAGCAACCAGAGGCTTCCTTTTAAGATGTAAGTATTTTGTTTTTTGTTCTTTACTTATGTTTTGCTTTAAGGTAAGTAGAAATATTTTTTAACCTTAACACAGGGTAGCAGTTGGCAGCATGATATGTGCTCCAGACTTGACGTGTGCCCAGCTGTTGCAGTTTCCAGTATTGGGAAACATTGTAACATACTGTACACAGTCAATGTGTTGACACGTTAACTTTTTTTTGTTTTGTGTAGTTTCTGTCCTCCAAAGTCACTTTTTAAACATTTGTATTCAATAACACACAAATAATGTAGTTAATGTTTTAGAACTGTGTTGCAGCCCTAATCAGGTTACCGTACAGCTGACCCTGAACCTCCTTAGTGGTAATCCCGAGTCAGGCTCAGGACGGAAATTTGCATCTCAGAGCGGCAATCCCGTGCCTGAGTGACTTATATGCAGTAGCTGCTGCAGATCTCTCTGTGGTATGTTTTTTGTTTTTAGGATCTGAAAGCTTGTAAAAAAAATTGCATGGCTTTTAGACCCTAAATCTGGAAATAATCATAATGCCAGGGAAGTTGTGAAACTCAGTATTTCTTATTTGCTCTAAAATATTATTTGCAGCATAAAATCTACTACCACAAAAAAATCTGTAGCAGAACAGCATTTAAACAGTTAACTACTTAAGGACTGCCGTCATAAAACCCCTTAAGGACCAGACACTTTTTTTCCATTCAGACCACTGCAGCTTTAACGGTTTATTGCTCGGTCATACAACCTACTATCTAAATGAATTTTACCTCCTTTTCTTGTCACTAATACAGCTTTCTTTTGGTGCTATTTGATTGCTGCTGTGATTTTTAGTTTTTATTATATTTATCAAAAAAGACATGATTTTTGTAAAAAAAAAAAAAAAAAAAAAAATTTTTTTTTAACTTTCTGTGCTGACAATTTTCAAATAAAGTAAAATTTCTATATACATTTTTGTCCAAATTTATTGTGCTACGTCTTTGATAAAAAAAAATCCAATAAGTGCATATTTATTGGTTTGGGTAAAAGTTATAGCGTTTACAAACCGACGGCAAGATGATCAGGGGGGGGTCTGAGGGCGATCTGAGGGTGTGGGCGGGTGATTGGGTGCCCGCAAGGGGCATATGACGGTCTAATCTGATGGGTATGATGGGTAGCAGTGACAGGTGGTGACAGGGTGATTGATGGGTGATTAGTGGGTGATTAGAGGGGAGAACAGATGTAAATAATGCACTAAGGAGGTGATCAGGGGGGGGTCTGAGGGTATGGGCGGGTGTTTGGGTGCCCGCAAGGGGCAGATTAGGGTCTGATCTGATGGGTAGCAGTGACAGGGGGTGATTGATGGGTGATCAGTGGGTGATTAGAGGGGAAAACAGATGTAAATAATGCACTGGGGAGGTGATAGGGGGGGGGGTGTCTGAGGGCGATCTGAGGGTGTGGGCGGGTGTTTGGGTGCCCGCAAGGGGCAGATTAAGGTCTGATCTGATGGGTAGCAGTGACAGGTGGTGACAGGGGGTGACGGGGTGATTGATAGGTGATCAGGGTGTGATTAGAGGGGAGAATAGATGCAAGCAATGCACTGGCAAGATGATCAGGGGGGTCTGAGGGTGTGGGCGGGTAATTTTGTGCCGGCAAGGGGCAGATTAGGGTCTGATTTGATGGGTGGCAGTGGGCAGGTGGTGACAGGTGGTGATTGATGGGTGATTAGAGGGGAGAACAGATGTAAACAATGCACTTGGGAGATGATCTGAAGGACAGATTGTGACAGGGGGTGATTGATGGGTGATTAGGGGGGTGATTGGGTGCAAACAGGGGTCTGAGGGGGTGATCAGGGGGGGTCTGAAGGTGCTGTGGGCGATCAGGGTGCAGGAGGGGCAGGATCAGTGTTCTGGTACTTTTACTAGAAGGGCTGCCTCCTGCCCTGGTGGTCCCTCGATTACTAGGACCACCAGGGCAGGAGGCAGCCTGTATAATACACTTTGTTAGCTTAACAAAGTGTATTATACAGTTTGTATGCCGCAGATCGGGGGTTAACAACCCGCCGGCGCTACTAATTGGCCGGCGGGTTGGCGGAGCCTAATGTCGGCGGATGCGCGCGCATCCCTGTGCGTGATCGCCAGCTATTCAGTCCCCCAGGAGCCACCGCCGAGCGGCGTTATGTTGTCCTGGGGGTGCCACTTTGCTGACGCCCATAGGTAGTGGGCGGTTGGCAAGTGGTTAAACAACATTTGCGGCTTCCGTGAAAAGCTTGTTGCTGCATCCGAAGAGGTGATGGCATTTTCTTATGTTTAAATTCCTTTGTATGCTACAGTTAGTAAACATTAGCTGAACAAGTGCTGAAACTGAGCTCTATCTGCTTCTAGTATGTGTGCAGCTGAAAAGTGACCACGAGATTTTAATATATAAATACAGCAGCGATTCAATAAAATGCAACGGCAGCTTTAAGAGCAGATAAACTGTACTTTGGGACCTTGTCATTTGTAAACAGACAATATTACTTGTGCACAAATGCAAATATGGTAACTGTATGGGTAATAAAAAGTAGGAAAAATCATTTTTATTGAATGTTATGTCAGAGTTTTATCCCACTTTAAGTAGTTAAAATATGTTGACATTCTAGACATCCAGGCTGAAGTTCACTAGTATGTGTATTAAACACAAATAAAAAAGAAAATAGCAAGCTGTCTTGTGCGGCTTGTACGTCAATTTAAAATTGTACTTTAACTGAAACCTCCACATTTATCTAAATGTCAGATGTCAAAAGCAGATTTTAATTAGGCCTATTTTGCTGCTGAGAACTGGAGAATCTATTTATTTGATGCGTCCAGAATATACACAGTAAAAGACCTCTTGTTAATAAAATATACGCTGTTGCCTCCCTTCTGTCACAACATTTCCTCTGTATGAGAGAGACATTTGCATGGTTTTTTTTTTAGTTTGTTTGATTTTTTTTTCTATTTGGGGGGTGGGGGGGGGGGGGGGGTTATTGTAGGAAATTACAAGCATTTTATACTTTATGAACAGTACCTTTTATTATCTTGCACACTACTACTATTTGTCTATTAAAGGTCGGTTCACACTTCTTTAAAAAAACATATTCGTTGCTCCGCTTTTTGGCCCAGATCAAAACCGGAGCCACGGATACAAATATTTAAAATCGCAGCCGTCTTCACACACTTTAAAATATGGATCCGCGGTATCTGTTTAGAAAAATTGAACGGAGAGTCTGGATTTGCAGGTTTTTCACGGACCCCGGATACACGGAGGGGTAGTGAAAGGCTACACAAAAATGGATCTCCCTCTACACAGAGAACTTTTGCACACAAAACAGAGACAAAAAGGGATTGCATACTGCCTGCTCCTCCCCTCAACATCATATCTTATCCAATAGAAACACACATGAAGAAAAGACATATGTTTAAACGGACTGGAAACGTATGCTACAAAAGGACAACATTTTGAAAAACTGACCAGTTTTGCATCAGTTTTTAGAAAAACTGATCCGTTTGAAAAGGATCCAATCTGCAACTGGACCACTGTGTGGACCGAATATAGAATCAATTGATGTGTCTGGGCAGTGCAACTTTTTGTTATTCTTAAACTCCTTAGCGGTATGGACGAGCTCAGCTCGTCCATTACCGCCGGAGGGCGCCGCTCAGGCCCCGATGGGCCGATTTGCTTCATTTTTCACTTTGCTTGCTGCGTGTCTACTCTGATCGCCGCCGCCGATGCGCCACTACGCGCCGCGATAGAGTTCCCCCGCCAGACCCCGTGCGCAGCCTGCCCAATCGGTGCCAGGCAGCGCTGCTAGGTGGATCGGAATTCTGGATGACGTCATGACATCGATGACGTCATCGCGATCGTCGCCATAGCGACAGGGGAAGCCCTCAAGGAAATCCCGTTCAGAACGGGATTTCCTTATGGGCGAGTGCGCCGTCGGCGATCGGAGGGGTGGGAGGGATAGCGCAGGGAGGGGGGCATCATGTAGCTAGCGCTAGGCTAGCTACATGATGGAGATTTAAAAAAAAAATAAAAATACTGCTGCGCATCCACCCTGGCGATGTTGATAGAACGCCAGGGTGGTTAATCATGCTGCTGTGCTATGTAGTTACCATCTCCATCACCAAGTGGAATGAAATTCAATATTAACCTCCCCGGCGTTCTATTGAGATCGCCAGGGCGGCTGCGGGAGGGTTTTTTTTTTATAAAAAAAATCTATTTCATGCAGCCAACTGAAAGTTGGCTGCATGAAAGCCCACTAGAGGGCGCTCCTGTTGGATATTTCTGATCGCCTCCGGCGATCAGAAGTAACAAGAAGGGCCGCGATGAGCGGCCCTCCTTGTTTTGCTTTTCTCGTCACCATGGCGATGAGCGGAGTGACGTCATGGACGTCAGCCAACGGCCTGACGTCAGCCGCCTCCGATCCAGCCCTTAGCGTTGGCCGGAACTGATTGGTTCGGCTGCGCAGGGCTCGGGCTGGGGGGACCCTCTTTTGCCGCTGCTCGCGGCGGATCGCAGCACACGCGGCTGGCAAAGTGCCGGCTGCGTGTGCTGCTTTTTATTTGATAGAAATCGGCCCAGCAGGGCCTGAGCGGCAGCCTCCGGCGGTGATGGACGAGCTGAGCTCATCCATACCGCTCAGGAGGTTAACTGAAAACAATTATTCAGTAAGAAATTACTTATTTAGCTACCCATCCTGTTTGTAGTGTTCACTTTCAGATTTAGGAGAAACGTGATATGAGAAAAAAAAAATCTGCTGGCTTCCAATTTTTACTGTTTTTCTGTGATGCCAAAAGTGACATTACTTTTCCCCTTTTCTTTTTTTTTTCTTCTTTTTTTTACCTAGGAAACAGGATTATGTTGTTGTGTACACTCTTCAAAGGGAGTAGGGGATTCAATAGCCTTCTGGTCATAGTGTCCTTATCTTATCTAAAATAGGAAGCTTTCTGTTATTTGCATGCTGAGATAAGCTTGTTACTGTAGCTAAAGAAACAACTCCCCACAATCCCACTTGTACTACTCTGTTCCTGCAGATGGTCAAAGGTATCAAGACCAAGTAAGAAAATAAATAGAGAACAAATAGGGACCTATTTTAAACAAAAGGATTTTACATATATTTAGGGGGGCACTATTTTGGGGCATTTTTTTTATTTTTGGATGTTTCAACCCCCTTTAACAACTACATTTCAATTATTTTAAGAATAATCCGTTGCACAAAGCAGGGAAGAATCATCAATACGACACAGTGATCGCAGCAAACGTGTAATTTTGTTAAAACAGTTACAGATAGCATTTTTATGATTCACTTTTTGTTCTGTTGTTTACTGTAATGCTTAAATCTTTTGCAGGAGAACATTGCCTGGTCTGGACTGGTGAAGCTCTTTGATCCCGTGAAATCACCTAGATGCTATGCAGTGCTTTCCCTGAAACAGCCGTGACACTTTGCATTGCTTCCATCGTACATCTCTGCATGGGATGCAGTCATGTAAATCAGGAGGGGATTTGTGTTAACTAACATGGGAAGGGGGAAACTGGACATTTGCTCCACTCAGGTCAAATACTGTGCAAGCATGTATATTTTCCAGCACTGATAATTTAAGCATTGTCACCCAGGTGCATAAAGGCCCATACCCACCTTATGATTTTTCTGACGATTTTCTCGGCGACTTGCGATTTTTTTGAGCGACAAGCGGGTTGTTTCCATGATCTTGCAACGTGGGTACAGACGCACGATCATGCGAACATCATTTAGCATAGCGAGGCGATAAAGGCCATCACGGCAGATCGGATTCCTGACAACTTACCTGCAAAGTACTGCAATCGCTTGAAGTCGACCGGTCGGAATATGGATCGGGAATCGCTCGTTGCCATGGGACTTCACTGCGATCACTGTTCCTTCCTCGCAAGGTGAATATTCAGCTTAAGCCCTTATGGTTCAGAAGCAATTTTTAGTGTTAAAGTACTGCTACTGAAATTGCTTCAGATGCATTGTGGAACGCTTATACTTGACTGGGTACAGTGGTTTATTTCAGCTGATACAAGTAATGCTTACCCAAAATTAGTTACTCACAATCTTGCATTGGCACACCTTTGGTGCGGTGGAGAACGTACATTAATTAAGCCTACAGTAAATTGCCGTCTTGAAAAGAAAACGCGTCTCCTGTCTGAGGTCTGGATACTGCGATGGACAGAGACCAGCGAACAGATTAGTTACCTTTATTTATTGCACACTGGAACATGAGCAGTTTGTAACTGATTTATCTCCAGAAAGAGAAGGAGATGACAAGTGGTTTAGTTGTCCATAAGCTTTTAATCACTTCTGCATAGTGGTGCTGTTCATGTATGAAATATAATGGAAAAGCAACAACTGGGTGTCTGTTCTTAGCAGCAGGTTAGCTCCAGTTGTCCTCTTGCCAGTATAGGTTTGCACATGTGTGTATATTTCATTGCAAATTACAAGATATAAGGCAGGTTTGTCTCTTTGATCTGTTGTTCAGGAAGATGTGATCAAAAGTGGGAATTAGATATTTTAATCTCAGTTCTTAGAAGTATTTGTCAATCTCTGTTTCTATAAGTACTGTATATGTCATTTTTTTTATTGCTGTTGTATTCTCTTAATTGCCAATGTAGCACATGCTAAACAGTAAAGCAGAACACAGAGTAAAGCTGGAGAGATGGTAGCAGAGGACCCAGAAGACAAGAAGGGAATGGACAAAAAGGGTCAAAAGTTCAGGATGGAGGTTATAAAGAATCTAAAACTGTTATCACTCAGCTGAGACAATAAAAACTTTAATTTTATTGTTTAGCTTTTAAACACAAAATAAGGCTGTTGGAATCTAAGAAAATGCTTCTTAGGAATTTAAGTGTAGATACAAGTTTTTCCCAACCACTTTATTTTCAGTTCAGGTTTGGTTTAATGCCGACCCTTTCTAGACCTTCAGCTGATCCAGATGGTGTTTGGAACTTGAGTATAATTATTTTAAAATGTAACATTTCTGTGTTTCTGTGTTAAAATGTTATATATTTTTATTATGTAAGTTTAAACCCTGTAAAGTTTAAATTTTTTGCATAGGTAGTAAGTTGATTTATAATTTGAAATTTGTTGATATGTATAGAAAACATCTTTCAGAGAATAAAAAGTCTTGAGGAGAAATTCAAAATATGTGTTGCTGTTGATTTGCTGTTTATCTCTTCCTTATTTGCTGTGCCATGCATTTCCTGTGTGATGTGTTTGTGTTAGCAGCATGTTTAACTTAAAGAACTGGAGACTTTCAAGGCATGCTTATAATTCAGTCCATACATACATTCTTTCCACACACAATTCATATGCGACTGCCAAAATGTATTTGAATAGCTTCTTTTGCCTTTTGAAAGTATAACAATGCAGTTTGAATGTGGAAATTATTGAACATTGAAAGCTTTCTTTAATACAGTGTTCATCTTAATTGAGATGCCCAAAGTATTTAGTGGGTATCTGTAGAATGACCAGTGTCCAATCACATAATTTCTTTTTAATTTTAGAACATTTATCAGATCTTGCTTCTTGATTAAAATAATGGGAAGACTTTTTAGTATTGACAGTGGCGTCCCTACCATAGGGCGGCAAGGGGCGCCCCGCACCGGGTGTCGGGCGCCCCAGGGGGTGTCATCAAGGCCTCCCACAGAGGCCTGTGCACTGTGTGCAGGACAGGAGAGGGAAGCAGCACGGAAAGGAGGGGTGGCGGGGAAAGCGGCGGGGAGGGGGGCCGGACCCCCCACCTCCCTCACCTGGGTCCCCTCCTTCTGGCGCTTCCCCCTCCTAATTAGTAGCAGCGGGCAGCAGCGGGCAAGAGGACTTACTCACCTCCTTCCTGCGTTCCAGGCGATGGCAAATAGCGTCATCGTCACGTGACGCTGGTCTCCGCCTTCTCCACCGCTCACTGTGCTTCCTGATTGGCGGAAGCACAGTGAGTGACAGAGAAGTCGGAGACCAGCGTCGCGTGAGGATGACGCTATGCGCCGCCGCCAGGAGCAGGTGAGTGAGTCTTCTTCGCCGCTCCTGCCCGCTGCTGCTTATTAGGAGGGGGAAGCGCCAGAAGGAGGGGACCCAGGTCAGGGAGGTGGGGGGTCCGGCCCCCCTCCCCGCCACCCCTCCTTCGAGGCTTTCCTCATACTGGGGGCAACTATACTAGCTATTCTGGGGGCAACTATACTAGCTATTCTGGGGGCAACTGTACTAGCTATACTGGGGGCAACTAAACTAGCTATACTGGGGGCAACTAAACTAGCTATACTGGGGGCAACTAAACTAGCTATACTGGGGGCAACTGTACTAGCTATACTGGGGGCAACTAAACTAGCTATACTGGGGGCAGCTATACTAGCTATACTGGGGGCAACTAAACTAGTTATACTGGGGGCAACTAAACTAGCTATACTGGGGGCAACTAAACTAGCTATACTGGGGGCAACTAAACTAGCTATACTGGGGGCAACTAAACTAGCTATACTGGGGGCAACTAAACTAGCTATACTGGGGGCAACTAAACTAGCTATACTGGGGGCAGCTATACTAGCTATACTGGGGGCAGCTATACTAGCTATACTGGGGGCAACTAAACTAGCTATACTGGGGGCAACTAAACTAGCTATACTGGGGGCAACTGTACTAGCTATACTGGGGGCAACTAAACTAGCTATACTGGGGGCAACTAAACTAGCTATACTGGGGGCAACTAAACTAGCTATACTGGGGGCAACTAAACTAGCTATACTGGGTGCAGCTATACTAGCTATACTGGGGGCAGCTATACTAGCTATACTGGGGGCAACTAAACTAGCTATACTGGGGGCAACTAAACTAGCTATACTGGGGGCAACTAAACTAGCTATACTGGGGGCAACTATACTGGCGGCAGCTATACTAGCGGCAGCTATACTGGGGGCAGCTATACTAGCTGTACTGGGGGCAACTAAACTAGCTATACTGGGGGCAGCTATACTAGCGGCAACTATACTAGCTATACTTGGGGCAGCTATACTAGCTATACTGGGGGCAACTAAACTAGCTATACTGGGGGCAGCTATACTGGGGGCAGCTATACTAGCTATACTGGGGGCAGCTATACTGGGGGCAACTAAACTAGCTATACTGGGGGCAACTATACTGGGGGCAGCTATACTAGCGGCAGCTATACTGGGGGCAGCTATACTAGTTATACTGGGGGCAGCTATACTAGCTATACTGGGGGCAGCTATACTAGCTATACTGGGGGCAGCTATACTAGCTATACTGGGGGCAGCTATACTAGCTATACTGGGGGCAGCTATACTAGCTATACTGGGGGCAACTAATCTAGCTATACTGGGGGCAGCTATACTGGGGGCAGCTATACTAGCTATACTGGGGGCAGCTATACTAGCTATACTGGGGGCAACTAAACTAGCTATACTGGGGGCAACTAAACTAGCTATACTGGGGGCAACTATACTGGGTGCAGCTATACTAGCGGCAGCTATACTGGGGGCAGCTATACTAGCTATACTGGGGGCAGCTATACTAGCTATACTGGGGGCAGCTATACTAGCTATACTGGGGCAGCTATACTGGGGGCAACTAAACTAGCTATACTGGGGGCAGCTATACTAGCTACACTGGGGGCAAATATACTAGCTACACTGGGGGCAACTAAACTAGCTATACTGGGGGCAGCTAGTTTCACTGGGGGCAACTATACTAGCTCCACTGGGGGCAGCTATACTGGGGGCAACTGTACTAGCTATAATACTGGGGGCAACTATACTAGCTAATACTTTAAAATACAGTTAGCTCCACCCTCATCTGGTCATGACCACGCCCATTTTTTGCCGCGAAGCATGCTGCCGGTTGTGGCCGCGCCCATTTTTTTTAGGGGGGGGTGTCTTTTAATACCCAGCATCGGGTGCCAAATGCCCTAGGTACGCCACTGAGTATTGAATATAACTGTATTATCAACACATTTTATCTTTTTAAATCTGGCCATAGACTATTCATTTCTCACTCAATTTATTTTGATTGATATAACAATTGGTTCTTTTAAGTTCAACTAATGACCACCATTGTGGATCAGTCATCATTAGTTTGCCGCTGACATCTATAGGCGATTCTGTGTTTCTGCATCAATAAGCTACAGATATCTATCGCCCCCCTGCAGTCTTCACAAACTGAAGTATACGCACATGCAAAATGTCACATGGTTGTTGACATCATGGAGTGGTGGGAGTATCTTAGAGGTGTAATGATTGCATCTGGGCAATACGGTGGCATAGTGGTTGGCTGTTTCGCCTGGCAGCGATGGGTCCTTGGTTTGAATCCCAGGCAGGGCACTATGTGCACGGTGTGTATGTTCACCCCGTGTCTGTGTGGGCTTCTTCCAGGCACTCTGGTTTTCTCCCAGATCCCAAAAACTTACAGATAAGTTGATTTGCTTCCCCCTAAATTGGCCTTCGATCCTAGGTTCTCAATGTGTGGTATGCATACTCCAGGGAATACCATACCCAGGAGGTACTCAGGCTTGTTATGCTTAACCAAGAATAACAAATTTTGAGTTTTAGAAAATGATAAATCTTATTTAAACAACACCAAATTAGTATTTTAGCTAATTAAAAGTGATAGTAAATGTTTGGAAATTGTTTAGAACCAATTCTCATGTACTACAATTCAATATATAAATGCCAAGGGGTATTGGTGATAATGTTAATTATGCTAGGGGATACTTGGTGAGTACAGAGTTTTACAAGGGGTACATATAAAAATGTCACTGCCCTAGACTATGATACATACACTAAACGATGCATATATAGACAAATGACTATGGTAGGGCTTAGGTAGTGATCCCCCTCAGAGGGACATTTAAATAACAAGACTATATATACAGTCTGTGCAGTGTTGCGGAAGATGTCGGCACTATATAAATAATAATAATCTGAGTCACAGTCCACATGGCTGTATTGACAGTTGGGTTTAAGAAGACTTTGACACATGGGCCCTTATGCAATTCACTTTTTCACCTGAGTTTTCTCCTAGGAGATAATTTTTCATCTTTAATTTAAAATAATTTTCCAGCACTTCTTAACTAAACAGTACCAAAAGTAAGTTAAAAAGCACAATCAAAGTTATTTTAAGTATTTTCTTGCTTCCTGGTGGCTTAAAAGGAATTTTATTGACAAGCTTAAAAATATCAACTTGGAGAAAACTAAGGAGAAAAAGTGAACTGCATATGGGCCATGGGATTGTGTTGCAGTACTATGGAGGTCAGGCCGCAGTAAAAAAAAAAAAAAAAGCTGTGTGTGAGTTGACTCACTCCTGTTCATGGTGACATCTTTATTTTTCTTTTAATTTAGGTACAATTAAGCTGCAGAGAATTATGGCAGATATTCCAGTTCATCCCTAGTCACTGTTATAGTATCTAACTAATGTAAGTGATATAGTATCTACTATGTAAGTGATATGTCTTGCATTTTCCAGCAGCAAAGTTAAGTGGCCAAAGGGAATAGATGCAAACCCCTGTCAACACGACTGCCAGTAACTACTTCATCCTCACTCCCTGATGTTACAGATATCCTAAAAAGTGACTCCTGTGCCACCGTACATATATCCTGGGGTTCTATATTCTCCAAACAGTGGTCCTGTGAGCACTATCACATCCTCTAAGTTCGCTGCACTTGTGGTTATGGAAGTCCTTTATCCCCCCACCACCATATTATGCACTTACCTCTGCAGCAAACCAGAGGATGCTGTAAAATCACATCAAGTGATGAAGGCCTGTTTTCATAAACCATATCAGTAGTAGATACGATGGAGATGTTTTAAGGAAATTTCGTTCGTAAGATGAAAGTCAAACCATCTAAATGCTCATCTGCTTGTGTGGCTCAAAGTGTGATTATGTTCCCACCCACTCCTGTTTCACCACCAATAAGCTGGGATTGACCATATCTTAGTGGTGGATTTAAAGAGGAGCTGTCAGCCATACTATCTCAGAAAAAAAAACACATATATTAGTAGATAAATACTTGCTCTACTTGCATAACACATGTATTGCACTGTCCACATTTTGATTTCAGTGAGTTTTAGATAGTAAATAAAGAGAATTTTGTTTCTGTCAATTTCCATTTTGGAATCCCTGTGTTTGAAGCCAATCCTGATGTTATTTCCTCCCTAACGGTTGGTGCACACCAAAGCGGTTCTGAAGCATTTTTTAAAACGCTTGTAGGGGAAAGCCGCTTGGCTAATGAAAGTGAATGGGATGGTGCACACCAGAGTGGTTCGCTTATTCCACAACCGCATACTCATGGGCTGCAGCACTTTTTAGATTTTTGAGGCGTTTCTGCCTCAATGTTAAAGTATCGGAAAGTGGAAAACCACTAGATCAGAGCGGTTTTCCAGGCATTTTTGTTACAGAAACTGTTCAGTAACAGCTTTACTGTAACAATATTTGTAATCTACTACACAAAAACGCTCTAAAAAACGCTAGGCATGTTTACAAAACGTGCCTAGAATCGCTCTGAAATCTGTTTCAAAAACCTCTAGCGGTTTGCAGATCTGCTAGAGGTTTTTGGTGTGCACCGGGCCTTAAGGGGCCCATACACCTGACGATTTTCCCGCCGATATACAGCAGATTCGATCACTGTGATAAAATCTGCTGTGAAATCATCGCGCAAATCGTTCCCGTCGATCCGTCCGTGTGGAAGATTTTTCTCGATCGCCGGCGGGTCGGGAGTGCGTCGATAGCGCCGTTCCAATGCCTGACCACCAACGCAATACAGCGGAGATACAGTACCTGTTCCGGCCGGCGCGACTCCCCCGGTCTCCGCTGTCTTCTTTTCCGCTCCAGGTCTGCAGCTTCACTGAACTTCCTGTCCCGGCAGGAAGTTTAAACAGTAGAGCGCCCTCTACTGTTTAAACTTCCCCTGGACAGGAAGTTCAGTGAAGCAAGCCAGCCGGACCGGAGACCAGCGCGGAGAAGAAGACAGCGGAGCCTGGGGGAGTCGCGCCAGCCAGATCAGGTAATGTATCAGGCAGCGGCAGCTCCACAGATTGTGATCGGTTTCCAGGGCTGTGGAGTCGGTCCCAAAATCCTCCTACTCCGACTCCTCAGTTTAGGATTCCACCGACTCCGACTCCTCTAATTTGCATATTACAATTTTGTTGATTAAAAGTATGTAACATGAAATTCGTCTCTTAACTGCCAACGCTTAGGAATTTTACAAGACAACTGAAGTGAGAAGGATATGTAGACTACTATATTTATTCCCTTTAGACTAAAACTAGTCCTTGGTAAGAGTACTTGTAAAAGGTACAAACTGGAACAAAGAACATCTATCAGGCCCTAGGCAATGTAAGTGTGGGTACATGTAAGAATGATGTGCAGGTACTCTGCAGGGGAATGAGGAGATTGTAAACAGACAACACCTCTGTGTTCAATGTGCACAGCATTCTCAGTGGATTCCCTGCAGCTCTGTGGGGAGTGCATATGTACTGTATAGTACTACTGTGTAACAAAGTAAACCTGAGACAGATGAAATTAAAGTTTTATACATACCTGGGGCTTCCTCCAGCCGCCTTCAGGATAATCAGTCCCTTGTTGTCCTCCTCCACCACCTGGATCTTTTGCTATGAGTCCAGGTACTTGAGCCAGTCGGGTGTAGTGCGCATGCACACACTCCGCCGCCAGGAGCATACTACACCTGTGCAGCACTATTGTGCAGGTGCAGAATGTTCCTGGCTGTGGGAGCGGCATGCGGCCGGACATCGCTGACTGGCTGAATTACCAGGACTCATAGCAGAAGATCCGGGTGGTGGAGGACAGCGAGGGATTGATTAGCCTGAAGGGGGCTGGAGGAAGCCCCAGGTATGTATAAAACTTTAATTTTCATCCGTCTCAGTTACCCTTTAATTTGTAGTCACCAAACCAAATTTTAACAACATATCAAATAATTTGATTTCATCAGCAAAGGGAGTGCATACATTTGCATAAATCAGCATCAATGCAGAATTATTTCCATCTCGTTGACCATCTCTATTACACACAGCTACACATCAGGCTTTATTCTTACAGCATAGATGTTATTTAGTATATATAAGAGATTCCTGTGTACACATCATATATACAGTCACAATCAGATATGTATATCTGACCTTAAAAATACGGGGACTGCTTTATTGAAGCAGCACAAGTAACTAATTTTGATTGGTTTATTTCATTTTTGTGGACTAAGCACAGCTATTACTGTATATATACTGTATATATACATTATTTTTAATGACTATTATCTGAGAAATAGAACATTTTATCATATTTTCTATTTTAATTACAGTTACAAATTCATTAGGAGTCGGAGTCGTAGTCGGTGCATTTTTTCCCGATTCCGACTCCAGGCACCCAAAATTGCCCGACTCCACGACTCCGACTCCACAGCCCTGTTGGTTTCATGCTGAAATCGATTCACAATCTGTTTTCAGTAAAGGCAGCCATACGATCCCTCTCTGATCATATTCGAAAAGAGAGGGATCTATCTGTTGGTCGAATCTGATGGCAAATATACCAGTGTATCGCTACCCTTACTCTGTTTTCCTCTCCTTTTTCTGATTCTGTATGCATTGCCCGCCTGTCTTCAGACACTCCCACACAGCTCTGCAGCTGTGTGCATCCTCACAAATCATTGTGTGGCTTTGCACATCTGGTTTATTTGCATGGATCGAATTTCAGCTGAGTCACTTTCTCAGCTTCTCCGCACAATAAATATTGGCCAATCAGAGAGGAACAGAGGTGTGGGAGGGGAAAACGGGAGTGAAAGAAACTTCAGCCAATCGGGCTGCATTAGTTATGTCTGAAGGGAAAAGGGGAGGAAAGTAAAGGGAGAAAAAAAAAAAACAGCATGCACTGCAGCTTCTCTTTTGCGGCAGATGTACCAAATAAGAGCCAGGGGACCTGGTAAATGATATTCTATTGAGAAGAAAATTAAGAGAGATTTTTAACTTTTGGATTGCCTGGTTAGCATCCTTATTATTTGTTTACCATATAAAAATAGAGAATTTTTGATGTTATCCCGAACAGTTACTCTTTAACAATGATCAATTCAGTAGTGATTGTGTGTGTGTGTATCTTTCCCCCTTTATTTTATTCTATAATGAAATGATCTAAGTCTTGCGCATATGTTAATAGTTTGTGTATGAAGCTTCCCAACTCGGAATAAAGTATTTTTGAGTAAAAATGTTATAATGTTGTCTTTAAATTTCGAGGTGCAGTGTGTGCTCTGTATGTGTCTCCTGGCTGTTGTCCCTACATTCACTTCTTTCGGGGATTGCTAGCAGCTATTGATTTAGTGGTCTTTCCTAGGAGCAAATCCCTTCTAGGGATTGAATTTCCAGTGGGTCAGCTTTAATGTAGAAAAGAGAAATGTTTGTAGTCTAACATGTAATTCATGTCTTCATACCTTAGATCTCTTTATATTTTAGTATGTGTTTCTTGCATATGAGCTGTGTGTCCTTTTTGTAATTCTTAGTGATTTTGAATCTGTAGAAAATAAGTATGTAACCACCAGCCACTAATGAGAACGTGAATCTTGTTTCATTAACTGATCCTACTGTTTTGATCTTGAGCCCAGCAAGAAGGATAATTCTCCAGATACTTTATCTCTAGCACCCACATTATGGCCATCAGGAATTTTACTTATGACAGCGTTTATCATCCAACTTACCATACCATTCATTTTCCCTATGAACCTCTTGAAACGTAGTGTTAGTTCTTGAACATTAGCTTTCCAAAGGATTAATATTCATTATGGAACACTAACCAGGTCCTAATTGTTTTGTTCCTTTTTATTTAATCAGGTCCATGGTAAATAAGGTCAAGGAACCAATTGCTTCGCAGGCAGTTGACAATTTTTTTCCCCCTTTTTCAAGTGATCTGAAGCTTTGGGTAGAAATGTATAATTTCATAGTCTAAAGATTATCTAAGTGCATTTAGCTGTCATTTGCTTTCTCTGTAAATATGAGTTATTATGTAGACTAGCCCCCTCCTTCCCCAGCCTACTGTGATTGGCTGGAGTGCTGATGGGAAGGCATGGTTGTGTGGCAGTATAGCACATGCATGTGTGTGGCTATCCCACTGCATAAGCACGCCATCCCATCAACACCATGGTCAATTACAGTGGACAATTGCAGTGGGAGGAGGTATGTCTGGGGTGGATGGACACAGATGCTGTGATCGGCTGCAGTGTTGTTGGGATGGCGTGCTTGTATGGAGGTATAGCACATTCATGTCTATGGCCATCCCACTGTACAAGCACGCCATCCCATCAGCACCACGGCCAACTGCAAATCACAGTGGGAGGGGTTATGTCTGGGGCGGACAGACACACATGCTGTGATTGGCTGCAGCACTGACGCGATTGTGCAAGATGATGTCACACCTGTGTTTGTGGCCATCCCACCACACAAGTGCGCCATCCCATCACAGTTGCAGCCAATCACAGTGGGTGTGTCTGGGGAGGATGGACACACATACTGTACATGTAGCGAACAGCTTAGAAATTAACATTGTAGACATCTTATGTTTAAACTTAAGGCCATATTTCCCCCATAAAAATATCTCCTATGTTCCCCCAACCACACATCATCTATGCTTTTTTGATTACATGACATCTGTTAGGGCAACTTAAGTCCCCTCCTGCTTTAGTCTCAGACTACTGTAACTGAAGGTGATGACCATGTCCCCACAGTGCCTTATAGAAGGAGGAAACCTTGTATGACTTCATCATTTGAACATGAGGTGGTGTATTCCAGTCCACACTGGTCCTCACAAATTTTACAGTAGAAAACCATGTCTCAGTACATCATCATCAACCTTATATACATCTTGTACTGAAGAAAAAAAAGGATTGGGAAATTAAGTAGAATGTGCATAACCAGAGTTATACATTTTGCAGTGGGACAGTTTCTCATTTCTTATCATTTTTCCAGCACACATCCCAAGCTTGATAAGACAGCTAGAGGGGTGAGGATGGACATTTTAATTGCACTTTTACCAGCTCCACAACTAAATCCAAATACTTAAAGCGGATCCGAGGTGAAAAACGAACTATAACAAGTAACTTGTCTTTATTTAGTTTAGTTAAGTTTAGATGGTTTACACAGTAAATTAGCAGCAAACAACTTCATCAGTATAAAAATATTTATTGCTGTTATACAATGAGAGCTGCCATGTTCTGCTTGTAATCATTACACAGATAATCTTATCTTTATCTCCACACCTCACACTGTGCAAACTCCTCTCGCCTACACTCCCCTTTCCCTCACCTTGCCTCTGAAATCCCGTGCATGCTCAGTGTGCGCTGGGGCTGTCCTGTGTCAGTGTCAAAAGGAATTGTATGGCAGGAGAAGGAATAAGTAGAGTATCCACAAGGGGTCAATAGATCAGAATCATATTTATTTCGCCAAGTACAACAGAGGTTGCACCCGGAATTATTTTTGGCTCATACAGGGTCGGAGATGGTACAAACACTTACATGCAATCCAACACATACAATCAGGTACAGTAGTACAAAGTAAGCATATACCTATATATACATACAGCCCATAACTATAGTGAGGACGCGTGGGGAAGTCTGGAATGCTATGTGAGGGGAGCAGCCACATCTACCGGCGGCACTCGCTCAGCTCCGCAGCAGTTCCAGATGCCCCGCAGTGTGTCCTGGAAAAGAGTGGATAGAAAAAGAGAGAAGAGATAGCTAAAGAGAGACTTGCAGTCCCACATCACGCAGAGGCTACTTGCCTGTTATAGGACTCCTGTCCCTGCCAGCAATGGGGAGAGACCAGACAGATTTTTTTTCCCAAAGACCCTCCAGACAAGCTCTGCATCATGCTGTGTATATTTACCAGCTTGCCTGCCCTCGTATTGCACTTTTATCAGCTAGGTAGTGTTTCACATTGCTTTACAACAACAAGCCTGAATACACCAGATGCTGGACCTATATCAATGAATGAAAGGCAGCCTGGGGGGCAATCGCCCCCCCTTCCCCCCTGGCCAGTCTGAGCCTGTTGATGATCATTACCCTGACCAATGTCACCGGAATATCTGCAGATCCAGAGGCTCTCTTCCCTGCCTGTGTGCTCAATCCAAGCAGGTCTCCCTGCTGCCAAGAGCCCCCCAACCCTCTGCATTGGCAGCCAGACTGACTTGTTTCTCGCTGTAGTAATGTCATGCAGGCTGTCTGTCACTGAGTGTGTGTACAGCTCCTCTGCAGCTCTCGTGCTCTGCCCTGCTACAATCTCTTCTGCAAGGTTTCTCCCACTCCAGCTGCATGTGGCAGGATATTCTCTTGACAGTGATTACCAGCTGAAGAGGAGAAGAACATGTGAGGAGGATGAATCTCCCGGGCATTCTCAGTCGCCTGCAAGCCGCTGTCACTAAGTTATTGTGGGCGGGCTCGCTTGGGCTGCCTTTCTCTTTTCATTGGTGGGAGAGAGGAGCCAGCACTGAAGAGGTTTTCTGATTGGAGGGAGGGACGAAGGAACGAAGGAGGAAGCCTGAAATCTTCTGGCTCAGATTGAAGATGACAGGGGATGCTGCTCACGCAAGTATCGCGTGACTTCAGCAGCCCCTGTCTGGAACGCCCATGCCTCCTCCTAAGCCGCCCCCTTCTAAGAAAGCCTCCACCTCTCCACAATCAGGTCCCATGATTCAGAGCTGCATGGGACCTGACGCCGCTGGCTGGGAGACGGGGGGCATGGCTTTACCATTTAAAGCTATATTAGGCATTAAAAATAATAAAAAAAAAATATCAAAAGGGAGAATGCACAACAAACAGTGTGCAAGGGGGTAATAAATGATGAGGGCAAAAGTTCGACTCGGATCCACTTTAAAGGTCATGCTGATATCAGTAAAGACCTCTTAGATCAGCGCTCCAAAGAGGGAGGAAACCATAGAATACTGATTACAATGTGCATGGTCACCACCAACACTACTATGTGCATTACATATGGTAGGTAATGATGTCATTTTAAAACATATGTTAATCAGTGATACTGCTGTGACTTTTCTATATACCTTTTGTTGATCTTTAATTGATATTGCCATTATTTCAAATGGCTGCCTAATTGTTTCACTGTTTTATATTTATTTTTAAAGTTCATCAGACTACTGAACAGCAATACTGATGATCATTACTATGGCCACAATCATTTACCATTACATACCACTGTAATTATTTAAATAAGGCATAAAACCACTTCTTCTGTTCTCTTGGTCACTTATTCACCATTTTTGTTATTTTTTTGTGCATTGAATTAATTAACATTTAACATGCACAGTGCTTGGCATTAGTATTTTATTATCTTTAATTTTTAACCACGCTAGTCTTGTTTTTTTAACCTAAAACACCATATTACGAAACACAGAAAAAGTATTCTGACTACAGATTGTACCAGGGCAATACATTAAGCAGAGGCTTAGGTGCATGTTAACACATCCATGTTTTAGTGGGACAGCTGGTCTGAATTATTACCAAATACTTTGAAGCGCTTTATACAATTATCTGCCTATAAATTTTCCTGCAGACACGTATGTACCATATCATACTTGTCCTTGGAGAAACATAATTGAAAAAAAAATGGAATCATATGATTATAAAAGGGTATGCTTAATTAAAGTTCTGAATTGTTCAAATATTTTCTTTGTTTTCATTTTTGGAGCTTCAGATTTATTAAATCAACCTAAGTTGTGTGCTATGCTAAATCTTTATGAACTTGGATATACAGGACTGTGCAAAAGTTTTAGGCAGGTGTGAAAAAATGCTGTAAACAAAGAATGCTTTCAGAAGTATTGATAAGGATTGTTGATTGCTATCAATTTACAAAATGTAAAGTAAGTGAACAAAAGTAAAATCTAAATTAAACCAACATTTGGTGTTACTACATTTTGCTTTCAAACCAGCATTAACTCTTAAGCTCAACACACACCATACAATCTTGATTGTACAGATTTACCAAATCTATGTAGTATAAGGGCCAACATATTGAAAATACCTGAAATGATTGATTGGATAAGCTCTTATACTACATGAAAGTGGTAAGATTGAACAATCAAGATTGTATGGTGTATGTTGAGCCTTATAGGTAGCTCTTTTGAACAAGCACAAAGAAACGGGTAATGTTGAGGATCGTACACGCAGTGGTCAGCCAAGGAATCTTAGGCCCGGTTCACATTAGCGTTTTTTTGCGGAGCCGGCCATCAGGATCAGGTAAAAACTGCCAATGTGCTGTAAACTGTCAGTTTTCTATTTGTTCCTGTGCAGCTGCAAAACTTTCAGTTTCCGTTCTGCTGGGCACAGTAGTCCGGAAAAATAGGTCCTGCAGCATTTTTTTGTCCACTGAGCGGAACGGACAACAGATCCCTACAAGCGGATGGATGTGAACAGATCCATTGGTTAACATTGGATCCGTTCGCATATCGGACCGTTTGTACAGTATATGTTCCGCTTCTGTTCCGCTCAACGCTAATGGAACCGGGCCTAAATGCAGAAGATGAAAGACACATCAAATTTATTAGGCTTCGAACTCTGACAATGTCCAGCAGTGCCATTAGCTCCAAAATGTCAGAAACTAGTGGGACCTAGGTACACCCATCTACTGTTAAGAGAAGTCTGGCCAGAAGTGGTCTTCATGGAAGAGTTGCAGCCAAAAAGCCATACCTCCGATGTGGAAACAAGGTCAAGTGACTTAAGTATGCATGAAAACATAAGAACTGGGGTGCAGAAAAAGGACAGCAAGTGTTTTGTACTGATGAGTCAAAACTTGAAATATTGGCTGTAGCAGTAGGCAGTTTGTGCTTTGAAGGGCTGGAGAGTGATATAATAATGAGTGTCTGTATGCAACAGTGAAACATGGTGGAGGTTCTGTGAATGTTTGTGGCTGCATTTCTGCAAATGGAGCTGAACATTTGGTCAGGATTAATGGTGTTCTCAATGCTGAGAAATATAGTCAGATACTTATCCATCATGCAATACCATCAGGGAGGCATATCAATAGCCCTAAATTTATACAGTGACCCCATATATACAGCCAAAGTCTTTAATCCATTCGCGTTCCGTCGTTTTCACTTGAGAAATTTTCACCTCCCATTCATTAGCCTATAGCTTTATCACTACTTATCACAATGAACTGATCTATATCTTGTTTTTTCCGCCACCAATTAGGCTTTCTTTGGGGGGTACATTTTGCTAAGAGCCACTTAAGAAAAAAACGGATAAAAATCATTATTTCTCAGTTTTCAGCCATTATAGTTTTAAAATAGTACATGCCTCCATAATTAAAACTCACGTATTGTAGTTGCCCATATGTCCCGGTTATTACACCGTTAAAATTATGTCCCTATCACAATGTATGACGACAATATTTTATTTGGAAATAAAGGTGCATTTTTTCCGTTTTGCATCTATCACTATTTACAAGTTTAAAATAAAAAAATATATAAATATATAGAAATATTTAATCTTTACATTGATATTTAAAAAGTTTAGACCCTTAGGTAAATATTTACATGTTTTTGTTTTTTTTATTGTAATGTTTTTTGTTTTTTTATATTAAACATTTTATTTGGGTATTTTTGGGAGGGTGGGATGTAAACAATAGTTTTATAATGTAAATGTGTCTTGAGTTTTATTTTTTTTACTTTTAGTTGTAGTTATACTTTTTGGCCACAAGATGGCGGCCATGAGTTTGTTTACATGATGTCACTCTAAGCGTAACATACGCTTAGAGAGACGCATGGGGGAGGTAACAGCCAGAAAAAGCGCAGCTTCCGAGAGAAGCGGGGGAGAGGAATCAGTGATCGGGCACCATAGCCCGATTCACTGATTGCCTGGCTAAAGAACCGCGGGCCCGGGAGCGCGCGTGCACGGCCGTGGGAGCGCGCATGGTTCCTGGACGTAGTTTCTACGTCCAGGAACTAAAATGGGTTAAGGACTATCTTCAGTGTAAAGAAGTACTGGAAGTGATGGTATGGCCCCACAGAGCCCTGATCTCAACATCATTGAGTGGGTCTGGAATTACATGAAGAGACAGAAGGATGTGAGGAAGCCTACATCTACAAAAGATCTGTGATTAATTCTACAAAATGTTTGGAAGAACCTACCCGTCAAGTTCCTTCAAAAACTGTGTGCTAGTACCTAAAACAATTGATGCTGTTTTGAAGACAAAGGGTGGTCACGCCAAATATTGATTGATTTAGAGTTCTTTTTTGTTCATTCACTGCATTTTGTTAACGCTTCCATGTTTTAAAGCATTCTTTGTTTACAGCATTTTTTCACAACTGCCTAAAACTTTTTCACACTACTGTATATAATAATATATACCATATTTTCCGCCGTATAAGACATACTTTTTATCCCCAAAAAATGAGGAGAAAAAGTCCCTGCGTCCTATACGGCAAAGGCAGGGAATCCCCAACTTGCAAACGCCCGCTGATATGAACAGTCAACACGCCACCATTGGGGATTCCCTGCCTGTGTCCCTGCTGTGCTTGGCTTCCCCCCGCGTGCCACAGCACTCCCCATCTAATCACTTCTTGCCCCCCCCCCCCCCCCCCCGCCATGCGTGCATCTCCCCTGGTCCCCCCACCGCGTGTCTCGCTATCCCCATTGTATAAATTTCCCCCAGTGTCAGCAGCGGCGGTGGCTTACCAGATCCATGCCGCAATGAGGACTGCAGACACCCGGCTTCTCCATCTGTTTCCTCTACTTTGTGGCTACTGATGACGCAATCAGTACAAGCCCCGAAGTAGAGGAAACAGATGGTGAAGCCGAGTGTCTGCAGTCCTCGCGGCGGCATGGATCTGGTAAGCCACCGCCGCTGCTGCTGACACTGGGGGAAATATATACAACGGAGATAGCAAGACACGCGGGGGGGGGGGGAAGCACAGAATGACACATGGGAAGACAGGACACATGAGGAGATGGACACATGGGAAGACAGGACACAGGGGGGAGAAGAGGCATGATCCATGGGGGAGACAGGACACATGGGGAGAAGGACACATGGGAGAGACAGGACATATGAGGGAAAAGAGGCAGGATCCATGGGGGAGACGGGACACATGGGGAGAAGGACACATGGGGAGAAGGACACATGGGGGAGACTGGACACATGGGGAGAAGGACACATGGGGGAGAAAGGACATATGAGGAGAAGGGGCAGTCAGGACCCTTGGGGAGATGGACACAGAAGGACACATGGGGAGACAGGTCACATGGAGGACAAGGGGCACACAGGACACATGGGCAGTAGAGATGGCCTGAACCACCGATTTTAGGAACTTTTGCGAACCGCAATAGACTTCAATGGGGAGGCGAACTTTGAAAACTAGAAAAAATTATGCTGGCCACAAAAGTGATGGAAAAGATGTTTCAAGGGGTCTAACACCTGGCGGGGGGCATGGCGAAGTGGGATACACACCAAAAGTCCCCAGGAAAAATCCGGGTTGGACGCAAAGCAGCATTTTAAGGGCAGAAATCGCATTGAACGCTAAATTGCAGGCCTAAAGTGCTTTAAAACATCTTGCATGTGTATACATCAATCAGGGAGTGTAATTAGAGTTCTGCTTCACACTGACAAACCAAACTCACTGTGTAACGCACCGCAAACAGCTGTTTGCGTAGTGATGGCCGTGCTGGACTGGTGCGCATCATGGCCAGAGTGCAGGCCGTGGCGGTTTTCAAGCCCATATGGTCGCCGAGCTGTGGTAGCTCAATGATACAACAACAGTGACTGTCCAGCTGATCAAATTTGGTCTGTCCACAATGAAGCAACGACCTTATTATCTTTGGTGTGCCACCCCCCGAGACACTCATATAGCCAGCGGTCATTGCTTCATTGTGATATGCAAGCCCCTTCACCGCAGCAAGGTAATGATCACGAGGGGAATGGGCACATGTACATACCTTTTGTTGTTGCAGCTGCAGTGCAGCCAGAAAAATTAGGCAGGCATGAACACGCACCAGAAAAATTATTATAGCGGCCGCTGCTAGCAGCGGCTTTAAAAATTCAGGAATCCACCTGGAGTCCTGGACCCTGTTGGTGGTGGCGAAGAAGGCAGTCAAGCGGCCTGCAGGCAGAGATGCTGTGTGGGGAGCAACTTAGTCTTTGGGCGGACAGTAGCCCTCCGGGATCCATGCCTCATTCATTTTGATAAAGGTGAGGTACTGAACACTTTTGTGACTTAGGTGACTTCTCTTCTCAGTGACAATGCCTCCAGCTGCGCTGAAGGTCCTTTCTGACAGGACGCTTGAGGCAGGGCAAGACAGAAGTTGAAAGGCAAATTGGGACAGCTCTGGCCACAGGTCAAGCCTGCGCACCCAGTAGTCCAAGGGTTCATCGTTGCTCACAGTGTCTACATCCACACTTAAGGCCAGGCAGTTGGCTACCTGCTGGTCCAGGCGTTGGTGGAGGGTGGATCCAGAAGGGCTAAGGCGCGGCGTTAGACTAAAGAATGTCCGCATGTCCGACATCACCATGAGATCGCTGGAGCGTCCTGTCCTTGCCTGCGTGGACATGGGAGAAGGATTACTGGCAAAAACCCCAAATTCCTATCTCAAAAAATTAGCATATTTCATTCGACCAATAAAAGAAAAGTGTTTTTAAAACAAAAAAAGTCATCCTTCAAATAATTATGTTCAGTTATGCACTCAATACTTGGATTGGAATCCTTTTGCAGAAATGACTGTTTCAGTGCGGTGTGGCATGGAGGCAATCAGCCTGTGGCACTGCTCAGGTTAAATGGAGGCCCAGGATGCTTCGATATCGGCCTTAAGCTCATCCAGAGTGTTGGGTCTTGCGTCTCTCAATTTTCTCTTCACAATATCCCACAGATTCTCTATGGGGTTCGGTTTAGTAGAGTTCGCAGGCCAATTGAGCACAGTAATACCATGGTCAGTAAACCATTTACCAGTGGTTTTGGCACTGAGCAGGTGCCAGGTCGTGCTGAAAAATGAAATCTTCATCTCCATAAAGCTTTTCAGCAGATGGAAGCATGAAGTGCTCCAAAATCTCCTGATAGCTAGCTGCATTGACCCTGCCCTTGATAAAACACAGTGGACCAACACCAGCAGCTGACATGGCACCCCAGACCATCACTGACTGTGTGTACTTGACACTGGACTTTAGGCATTTTGGCATTTCCCTCTCACCAGTCTTCCTCCAGAGTCTGGCACCTTGATTTCCGAATGACATGCAAAAGTTGCTTTCATCCGAAAAAAGTACTTTGGACCACTGAGCAACAGTCCCAGTGCTGCTTCTCTGTAGCCCAGGTCAGGCGCTTCTGCCGCTGTTTCTGGTTCAAAAGTGGCTTGACCTGGGGAATGCGGCACCTGTAGCCCATTTCCTGCACACGCCTGTACACGGTGGCTCTGGATGTTTCTACTCCAGACTAAGTCCACTGCTTCCGCAGGTCCCCCAAGGTCTGGAATCGGTCCTTCTCCACAATCTTCCTCTTGGTCCGGTCACCTCTTCTAGTTGTGCAGCGTTTTCTGCCACACTTTTTCCTTCCCACAGACTTCCCACTGAGGTGCCTTGATACAGCACTCTGGGAACAGCCTATTCGTTCAGAAATGTCTTTCTGTGTCTTACCCTCTTGCTTGAGGGTGTCAATGATGGCCTTCTGGACAGCAGGTCGGCAGTCTTTCCCATGATTGCGGTTTTGAGTAATGAACCAGGCTGGGAGTTTTTAAAAGACTCAGGAATCTTTTGCAGGAGTTTAGAGTTAACTAGTTGATTCAGATGATTAGGTTAATAGCTCGTTTAGAGAACCTTTTCATGATATGCTAATTTTTTGAGATCGGAATTTTGGGTTTTCATGAGCTGTATGCCAAAATCATCAATATTAAAACAATAAAATGCTTGAACTACTTCAGTTGTGTGTAATGAATCTAAAATATATGAAAGTCTAATGCTTATCAGTACATTACAGAAAATAATGAACTTTATCACAATATGCTAATTTTTTGAGAAGGACCTGTGTGTGTATATATATGTGTGTATATATATACATTTTTATTAGATTCTGTTGTACAATTTTATCATGCAGTAGTACGTTTTGTAATAAGTAAAATACTGAAAGTGGCCTTGATTACCTAGAAAAAAGACTCCCTCACCTTATTAACCATTTAATTCTTCCTTGTCCTAGCCATATTAAATCCTCAATCACCTAATCTGCCAAGCAGGTCAGGTGACTAGGAAGGCAGAGCCACAGAAATTTAACCCTATGGAGTACCTTGAAAGAGGACAGAAAAAACTCTTTCATGCTCCCCACCTACACAATGCACTTTTGCTCTATTCTTGAGACCAAGGAGCTCTTATTCACCTCTAAGGCGCAGATGGATGTGAGGATAATAAAAGGATGAGAGCTTGTCAAGCTATGTACTTCTCTCTGATGACGAGCACTCCCCTGATCCATCTTCCTACATCTTGCGGCCGGCGGATATGTGCTTTGTCACGGGATGTTGCATGTCGGGCACGAACAGGACTTCAAGCGATTGCAGTACTTTGCGCTGGTGTCGTTGGAGAGCTTAAAGATCCAATCTGCTGTGATGGTTGTTATCGCCGCGCAATTCTAAGCAACGTTTACATGATCTTGCACCAGTACCCACGTCACAAGATCGCGTAACCGACCGCTGGCCGCTCTAAATATTGTCAGTTGTCGGGAAAATCATATAAAAAAAATCCTCTATGGTACCTCGTCACTCCCTTAATTTGGCAACTAGAAACCACTCCACTCCGGTTAGCAGGTAAAAGGAGGGCATTTATGAAAAGGGTTACATTTTTTTTATAGTGTAAAATGAAAAGAAAAAAAAAACACCAGTGACATTTGCCAACAATGACATTTACTTTAGACAAAAATTTGGAAACCCATTTGTATCTGGCGTCAATATAACTTAAAATTGTCATTCATGTGGGCATGCTGCACTTTATTTCTATATTCTAAGAATAATAATCTTTATTGAAGCTTATTCTGAAGTTTCTGGCTCATAAAAATAATCTTTGTTAAAGTTTATACTTAAACTGTTAATTCATTAGACGCTCCCTCTGGCTAAAATTACAATTTGGACAATTTTCACAATGATCGGCCTTCACAGAATACTGCTCCATCTTACCAAATGACATCATGTCTTCAGTTTCCAGGGAGTTTTATATTTTCTGTGCCTGCTCTGGCTCCCACATTTCTTTTCCACAAAATGGGACTGGGGCTGTAAATTAGTGAGCATTGTCAAATGCATTTTTACAATTTCTGTTCTACTTGCCGGTAGTTTGAAATGTGCAATGCTATTTGCTAGATAAATTAATAGACAGATACACAAAACAATAATAGAAAGTATTCTTACTGATGCTCTTGTGGTGGTATTGCAAATCCAGGGCATTCGTGTAGGAATCTGTAATATTTCTGAAGAGCTGCAACATGGTTTTGCCAGGAAGTCCTAACACAGGACTTTCCTATAGTTGGTCTACTGTTATAACATGCTAAGTGGTCAAAATATTATATATATATATGCATATCTTCTGCAGCCACTAAGGAGCACATTTATAAAGTAGCATTTTACTAGTAAGATCCTTTTGGGATGAGAAATTGGAGGCTGCTATATTTCTTTTTCCTTCACAACAGTGCTAGTTGTCTGGTAGAGATGTCGCGAACCTCCGATTTTTGGTTCGCGAACCTTCGCGGAAGGTTCGGTTCGCCGAAAAGTTCGCGAACCGCAATAGACTTCAATGGGGATGCAAACTTTGAAAAATAGAAAAAATTCTGGCCACAAAAGTGATGGAAAAGATGTTTCAAGGGGTCTAACACCTGAAAGGGGGGCATGGCGGAGTGGGATACACGCCAAAGTCCCGGGGAAAAATCTGGATGTGACGCAAAGCAGCGTTTTAAGGGCAGAAATCACATTGAATGCTAAATTGCAGGCCTAAAGTGCTTTCAAACATCTTGCATGGGTATACATCAATCAGGGAGTGTAATTAAAGTTCTGCTTCACACTGACACACCAAACTCACTGTGTAACGCACCGCAAACAGCTGTTTGCATAGTGACGGCCGTGCTGGACTGGTGCGCACCGTGGCCAGAGTGTAGGCCGTGGCGTTTTTCAAGCCCACATGGTCGCCGGGCTGTGGTAGCTCAATGATAGAACAACAGTGACTGTCCAGCTGATCAAATTTGGTCTGACCACAATGAAGCAATGACCTTATTATCTTTGGTGTGCCACCCCCACCCGAGACACTCAAATAGCCGGCGGGCATTGCTTCATTGTGATACGCAAGCCCCTTCACCGCGGCAAGGTAATGATCACGAAGGGGGATGGGCACATGTGCATGCCTTTTGTTTATTTGTTGCAGCCGACCGCAGTGCAGCCAGAAAAATTAGGCAGGCATGTACACGCACCAGAAAAATTAGTGTAGCGGCCGCTGCTAGCAGCGGCCTTAAAAATTCAGGAATCCGCCTAGAGTCCTGGACCCTGTTGGTGGTGGCGGAGAAGGCAAGCGGCCTGCAGGCAGAGATGCTGTGTGTGGGGACTGACTTAGTCTTCAGTCGTGCAGTAGCCCTCCGTGATCCATTCCTCATTCATTTTGATAAAGGTCAGGTACTGAACACTGTCGTGACTTAGGCATCTTCTCTTCTCAGTAACTATGCCTCCAGCTGCACTGAAGGTCCTTTCTGACAGGACGCTTGCGGCAGGGCAAGAGAGAAGTTGTATGGCAAATTGGGACAGCTCTGGCCACAGGTCAAGCCTGCGCAACCAGTAGTCCAAGGGTTCATCGTCGCTTTTCGCAGTGTCTACATCCACACTCAAGGCCAGGTAGTCGGCTACCTGCCGGTCCAGGCGTTGGTGGAGGGTGGATCCGGAAGGACTATGGCGAGGAGTTGGACTAAAGAATGTCCGCATGTCCGCCATCACCCTGAGATCGCTGGAGCGTCCTGTCCTTGCCTGCGTGGACTTGGGAGGAAGAGGGTTACTGCCAGTGGTACCTTGATTGCGTTGTGCAGCCACATCACCCTTAAACGCATTGTAAAGCATCATCGACAGCTTGTTCTGCAAGTGCTGCATCCTTTCCGCCTTCTGTTCAGTTGGTAACAGGTCCGCCACTCTGTGCCTTTGGGTCTAGTAGCGTGGCCACAGGTCATTAGCCTTGAGTTTTTTTATACAGGGGTCCCTCAACAGGCTAGACAATATGAAACAGGACATCTGCACAAAGCTGGATGCAGTCGTACTCTCCATCTCCTCTTGCTCTTCCTCAGTGACGGGACGCAACTCCTCTTCCTCCCCCCAGCCACGAACAATACCACGGGAACGTGGAGCAGCAGAAGCCCCCTGTGACGGCTGCCGCGGTTGTTCTTCTTCCGCCGCCTCTTCCTCCTCCACAGAAACACCTTCCTCATCACCATCATCAGAGTCTGACTCCTCTCCTTCCCCACACGACTCCTCTTCTTTCTCCTCCTCCTCCTCCCCCCTCTGTGCTGCCGCAGGTGTTGTGGAAACATCGGGTTCGGATGTAAATCGCTCCCACGACTCCTGCTGCCGTAACTGTTCTCGTTCACGCTCCTTCACAGCTGTATCCACCACTCTACGCACGGCACGCTCCAGGAAGTAGGCGTAGGGGGATCAAGTCGCTGATGGTGCCCTCAGCGCGACTCACCAGTTTGGTCACCTCCTCAAAGGGCTCCATGACTCTGCATGCATTTCGCATCAGTGTCCAGTTGTTGGGCCACAACATCCCCATCCTCCCAGATTGTGTCCTTGTACTGTAATTATACACACCATTCTTCTGGTACTGTATGCATTGCCTTTCTCTGGAATACATGTTATGTCCACGCTTGACTCCGCATGCTGGCAGCTTGCAGTGTCTGTCGCTCCCGCTTATGCTTTGATGGACCTTGCTTTGCTTCTCCTCAGCCCTGCAGCCTTTTGTTGTTCTCTACCTGTGCCTTTTGAACTGCCTGCCTAACACAAGTGCTGGAACAGCTGTTACTCGGATTATCCATTCCTCTTTATACCGATGTTTGTTGCGTTTTGCTGGGTTGCTGGAGGCGGCCTGATATCCAATTGTTACCGTTACTGAGCGGACATTTCACTCAAGAACTCTCATTGGAAATACTCAGTCTGAGTCAAGTGAAACTAGCTCATGCATGAGTTTCTATAATTGAGTTTCTAGAGGGTTAGGACTGTATGGGTGTTGCGTGTGTGGTATGAGTGAGCGGTGTGTGACAGCCATTGGGATGTTTCTGTTTTAATGTTTGATTTTTTTATTATGTGCCTTATTCTTGATAATCAATAAAGTATTTTTGATATTTTTTTTAAAACATGTGTTCTTATTGCTTGGAGCATATGCCCCGCATTAGTACCTCCTAAATTGTTTTGGCTGTAATTATACAGGTACTGGGTGACTGCTTTCTCCTGGTCTAGCAGGCGAGAGAACATCAGCAGGGTGGAATTCCAGCGAGTCGGGCTATCGCAAATCAGGCGTCTCACCGGCAAGTTGTTTCTACGCTGAATGTCTGCAAAGCGTGCCATGGCCTTGTAAGAGCGCCTGAAATGCCCACACAACTTCCTGGCCTGCTTCAGAACGTCCTCTAAGCCTGGGTACTTGGACACAAATCTTTGCATGACCAGATTCAGCACATGTGCTATGCAGGGTATGTGTGTCAGCTTTCCCAAATTCAACGCAGAAATGAGATTGCTGCCATTGTCACACACCACGTTGCCGACCTCAAGCTTGTGCGGGGTCAGCCATTGCTCCACCTGTTTGTTAAGAGCAGCCAGGAGAGCTGCTCCAGTGTGACTCTCCGCTTTCAGGCAAGACATGTCTAACACTGTGTGACACCATCGTACCTGGCATGCAGCATAGGCCCTGGGGTGCTGGGGCTGTGTAGCTGGAGAGGAGATTGTGGCACCAGCCAAGGAGGAGGAGGAAGAGGATGACAACAGCGAAGAGGTGGTAGCAGGTGGAGAGGAGGTGGCTGGAGGCCTGCCTGCAAGCCGTGGAGGTGTGACAAGTCGGTCCGCTGCGCAGCCACATACTCCCTGCTTGCTGCCATCGGTCACGAGGTTGACCCAATGGGTTGTGTATGTAATGTAGTGGCCCTGCCCGTGCTTGGTAGACCAGGCATCCGTGGTCAGGTGGACCCTTTACCCAACGCTCTTCACAATAGATGACACCACTTGCCTCTCAACTGCATCGTACAGTTTGGGTATGGCCTTTTGTGAAAAATAATTGCGGCCTGGTATCTTCCACTGCGGTGTACCAATGGCCACAAACTTACGGAAAGCCTCCGACTCCACCAGCTTGTATGGTAATAGCTGGCGAGCTAATAGTTCCGCCACGCCAGCTGTCAGACGCCGGGCAAGAGGGTGACTGGCAGACATTTGCTTCTTACGCTCAAATACTTCCTTCACGGACAGCTGGTTACAGCTGTGGGCAGAGGAGAAGGAACCGCTGAAGGGAAGAGGCGGTGTGGAGGAGGGTGGCTGTGAAGGTTCAAGGGAGAAAGCGGATGAAGACGATGCACCTGAAGTAGGAAGAGGAGAAGAGGGTGGCTTGTCTTTTATGTGCTGCTTTTCCTCAGGTGTTCTTGCCATAGCTGTTTGTGCCTTCTCTCCAGGAGCCTTCGTAAGGCACTTGTCCCTACGTGAGAGTTGGCCTTTCCACGGCTCAATTTTTGCTGGCAGAGAGAACAGATAGCTTTGCTCCGATCTGAGACACACATGTTAAAACATTTCCAAACTGCTGAGCCCCCCTGGGGTGATGGCGCTACGGTGGCATCAGCAGCTGACGTTGAAGGGCATGCCGGCTGGCTGTCCATAGCTGGTGATACATGGCGCCGGACACTGCTTCCAGCTGTTTCTGAGGACGAGCTCCCTCTGCTTCTATCATGGAGTTGTCTCCTCCTACTCCTCTCTGGCTCCCCCTCTGAAATGTCCCCCTGGTCATCTCCTCTACCGGGAACATACGTGGCATCCGTATAATCGTCATCATAATCCTCCTGCCCAGCTTCGCTTTCCTCAGACACCTCCTCAACTGCACCAACTTCAGGTAGTTCATCATCCCCCTCCTCACACGTTACGTCTATACTATCGCCACCTAACTCAGACGTATGAGGTGGTGTACCTGCGCCTTCTTCTTGTTGTTGCAGTAGTGGCTGGGAATCAGTTATTTCACCACCACCACCAAATAATTCCTGCGAAGTGTCAAATGCAGCGGATGTGGTGCTCGTTGTAGCGCTGGTGTCTGCGGGAGATGAGGTGTTCTGTGTTAAATAGTCAAGCACGTCCTGATCTTGGGAAGTGATGGCACGTGCCTTCTTCTAAACACTGTATTTTGGGCCAGATCCGCACGAAATCACACCAACACCACCTCGCACAGACCTGCCAGTGCCTGGTGGCCTTCCTCTGGGTCTGCCTCTACCTCTTCCTCTACCTGGTTTGTCCATTTTGTCCATCTTGGGGGGATTCTAGGTATATGCAGTGAGCTGGGTTCACTCAGCACAACAGGTAGTTAGATGCAGTGAGCTGGGTTCACTGAACAGTCAAGGTACTTAGATGCAGTGAGGTGGGTTCACTCAACACAACAGGTAGTTAGATGCAGTGAGCTGGGTTCACTGAACAGTAAAGGTACTTAGATGCAGTGAGGTGGGTTCAATTGAACAGTAAAGGTACTTAGATGCAGTGAGGTGGGTTCACTCAACACAACAGGTAGTTAGATGCAGTGAGGTGGGTTCACTGAACAGTAAAGGTACTTAGATGCAGTGAGGTGGGTTCACTCAATACAACAGGTAGTTAGATGCAGTGAGGTGGGTTCACTCAACAGTAAAGGTACTTAGATGCAGTGAGGTGGGTTCACTCAACACAACAGGCAGTTAGATGCAGTGAGCTGGGTTCACTGAACAGTAAAGGTACTTAGATGCAGTGAGGTGGGTTCACTGAACAGTAAAGGTACTTAGATGCAGTGAGGTGGGTTCACTCAACACAACAGGTAGTTAGATGCAGTGAGCTGGGTTCACTGAACAGTAAAGGTACTTAGATGCAGTGAGCTGGGTTCACTCAACACAACAGGTAGTTAGATGCAGTGAGCTGGGTTCACTCAACAGTAAAGGTAGTTAGATGCAGTGAGGTGGGTTCACTGAACATTAAAGGTAGTTATATGCAGTGAGGAGGGTTCACTCAACACAACAGCTAGGTATATGCAGTGAGGTGGGTTCACAGAACACAACAGGTAGTTAAATGCAGTGAGGTGGGTTCACTCAACACAAAGCTAGGTATATGCAGTGATGAGGTGGGTTAAGTAAACACAACAGGTACTGGGTATATGAAGTACTGGGCAGTACAATGTGCAGCTCCCTGTCACACACACAGGTAGTCACTGAATGTGCTGGCAGTGGCACACACACTATCAATTAGCAAGGCTGTGCATGCAACAAAAGTGTCAGTTTGACACAGAAAAAAAAAAGTACAGGATTAGCTCTGAAAAGAGCTGTTGAGGGGTGCTATAAAAGCAATAATAATCAGCCAGGAGCAAGCTAAGCAGCCAAGAACCTAACTAATCTGTCCCTAGAAGAACAAGTCTGCAGCAGCTGTCCCTAGTCTGTCTCTAGCAGGCACACGAGTGAGGCTAATGGCTGCTGCAGCCTGCCTTGTATAAGGGGGGTTGGGGCTCCAGGGCTTAGTGTAGCCTGAATGGCTACAATGTGCCTGCTGACTGTGATGCAGAGGGTCAAAGTTGACCCTCATAGTGCATTATGGGGCAAATCGAACTTCTGCAAAAGTTCGTTTGGTCCAGGCGAACGCGAACCCCCAAAGTTCGCCTGGAACCGTTCGCCGGCGAACCGTTCGCTACATCTCTATTGTCTGGCTGTTCGATACAATTGCCTCCTTGCCTCTAATACTTTATACAACTGTTCTGAAGTGTGCAGATCAGGCGTTTTGACTTGAAGTGTATCGGTGATGGTTAATAATGGTGTATTTATACTTACCTGGGGTTTCCTCCAGCTCCATGAGGTGTGCGGGTTCCCTCGCTGTCCTTCCAGGCTGCACCATTCTCTCATTATCACTGCCGATAATCTGGTCAGTCACAGCCAGTTATGCTCTTTTGCACATGTGCGCCTGGCCGCGTGCCTTTCCTGCCCCCATCAGTGCACTCACATGACCGACCAGATTAGCTTCCTGTTAACCATCTTAGGTTTCCTTTAAAGCGGATCCGAGATGAAAAACTAACTATAGCAAGTAATTTGTCTATATATAACTTATCTAAAGTTTAGATTGTTTTCGCAGTAAATCTGGCTGAAAACAGCTTCAACAGTATATGATTACTCCTTCCTGTGATCAAATGAGAGCAGCGTCTTCTGCTTGTCATCATTACACCTCAGCTTGTGAAAATTCCACATCCCCTCTCCTCCCTTCTCTACCCCCTTACCTCTGAAATCTCGTGCATGCTTCAACAAAAAGCCTCCTCCTCCCCAGGCTGAGCTCCCATAAGCAATTTCGGTATGGGACTCAAAATGCTTAGGCGCTAGAGGAGCTGGGGGCGTGGATCCATTCATTTACATGCAATTAGGTAATAAATAAAATGAAAAAAGCATTTGGGGGAAGAATACCCAATAAACTATATGTAAGGGGCAGAAAAATGAAGGCAGCAAAAGTTTGTCCCAGATCCACTTTAAGTCTGACTACACTATCCACTGGCTGATATTAGGTGCAAGTTGCATATACTGTTGAAGCCACAGAGATCAGCAGGACAGCCAAGCAATTATTATTATTTAAAAGAAAATATGGCAGCTTCCATTTTCCTCAAACTACAGTGTCACTTTAAGTTCTGGTTTCTTCATTTTGCTGGCTTTTCCTATTTATGAAGTTGTGTTAAAAAGGAGAAGACAGACTGGGGTACTGGTGGGAAGTCATAATGCTGATTAGTGCAAACATGCATTGAGCTTGATTCACAAAGCCGTGCTAACTGTTAGCACGCTAGTGAAAAGCCCATTATCACGCCTAAACTCAGTTTAGGCGTGATAAAATAAACTCGCGCTCAAAAACTTTACGCGTGTAAACTTTTACGCACGCAAAGTTTACGCGCGCAACGCCATTAAACCCTTTGCAACGTTTTGTGCGCACCGGACTTTGCGCGTGAGTTTTTCCCTCAAATCAGTGCTAACCTACTTAGTGCAATGCTTATCACGCCCAAAAGTCTTTAGGCGTGCTAACTAGGTTAGCACCGCTTTGTGAATCAAGCCCATTGACTTAAAGATGGCAGTATCAATGCATCTCACACACCACCGTTTTTATGTATTGTGCTTTTGTTTATGCAAATGAGGCAGTAGAATAGTTAGAATAGCATGTAAAATTCAGCCAAGCTCTCCTGAAGAATAAACAGAAGACAGGGGCCAACAGTTCAAAGAGCCTGTAATACTTTCGTTTTGTTCAGCTGACTGTAGCATCTCAGTGTCATGAATAATATTTAGTTTTCAGTTTTAAAAATACAACCGTCAAGCTGCATATGAGATATGAAATATGAGACTGCAGGAAATTCTTATTGACTTTAGTACTGAAGATACAATTCTTGTATCTGGGGACCACTCATCTCGTTTCAACTCCAGTTGTTCAGTGCAACACACCCTATTTTGTTCATCAAAGCCTTTCTGTCAAGGTCCTTTTGATTTCAGCACCAACGATTGGTGTGGGCACTCCCAGGGCATCTAAGTGAGTACGGGTCTTCGCCAGTGCACCCCCCAATTAATTAGTTCGGCCATCACCCCTAGCAGATAAGAGACTACTTTACTGCTTGATGTCCACCAGATCACAACCCCTAGATCTGCCCCACCAGTGTTGAGAAGAACATGAGTGGACCCTGCAATAAGGGAAGGATCGTGTATTAAAGGGACAGGCCAGACTGACTGGACTGATGTGATAGGGCTGAGCGAAGGCTGGACTGACAGGACTGGCATGACTGACTGATAACTGGACTGGCAGATGACAAGACTGACAGGTGACAGGACTGGCGAGACTGACTGGACTGGCAGGTGACAGAATTGACAAGTGACAGGACTGGCGAGACTGACTGGTACTGGACTGACAGGTGACAGAACTGGCAGTGAACAAGTAGAAGTAGTGACCGAAGTCTCAAACGGCATGGTACATGTCACGCCTGTCCTAAATGACGGAACAGAACTGAGCGCAAATTGGTCAGGTATCAAATACCCAGACTTTCACTCCAGTGCTGAGTCCCGCCCCATCACAACAGCTATAATTATGTTTCAGCAGCACTCCTGGGCTCCTTAGAACGTGTGCTTGCCGCCGCGGCTAGAGGACAACGTCTATGCCATTCCCGGAAGTCTCCCAGTACAGCACTCTGAGAGGCCAGTGCTGGACTCCGGAACTGGTGAGTCTAATACTCTCACTCAAGCTGAGGGTATTTTTATTAATAAGTAAGTATCTTCTTAACAAATAAAATTTCTATCAAGCTGGTTACTCTACCTTCCTCAAGGGGTAGGATTTTTTTTTACTCAATTTAGCAATAAAAACCTAAATATTTAGCTATATTTTACACAGTTGTGTTTTTTACACCACGTAGAATTGTTGTCAATAGGCACAACTTGTACATTCCTTCCTCAAAAAAATGCATACTTCACACCAAGTTTTCTTGGCAATAGTTAATATCCAGATGATATTTGGGATTTAATAGTAAGAGTTTTTAGTAGAAATTCTCTTTGAAGTGGTTTTAGAGTTTCTTTCTGAGCAATTTGTGTTTTAAACGAACCTGCTGGAAAGCTTTGATTTATGATTGACATTTTCAGATATGTTTTGATCTCCACTCTACTTTAAAAAAAAATATTTGCTGGAACAATTCATGTTTTTTTTCTGAAGGGGCACTGGTATACTCTTCACCAGAAATCTCCTAGTGTCCTCCTGCGTTCAGGTGAACTTCTCTCGCATCAAAACTTCTGAATATCACCCGTTTTTAGACAGTTTTAGATTTTGTTATATATTAGCCCCAGGCACAGAAATACCATTCCACCTAAAGCTGGTTCACAATCTCATTTTCACATATCACTGGCTTACAACACCATTTTTATATCTTTACTCTGTTTTTTTAACAGACCAGAGCCATGTAACTTGGAACAATTAACATTTTGTAATATACGTTTCATGTCACTTTGGCTAACAGTTTATGGTTATTATTGGGTATAAAGTTAACCTTTTACATTTCCACTTACACGGATGAACATCTGGCTTGCCTTTCTTGCCTTGCAGCAATAGAGTCAGATTTGAATCCCAGACAGGACACTATATTCATGGAACTTCTATGTTCTTCCTTTGTTTGCGGGAAGTTTCTCTAAGTGTTGTGGTTTTTGTCCCCACAACTCAAAAACTATCCTCATTCTAAAGCTGTCCATAAAAATGGTTGGGGCCTTCAATTGTGATCCCCTTTGAGGAAGAGTTAGTAATAGTAATGTCGTTTGTTTAATTAAATGAAGCAATATAATGACTGCAGCTAGAATTAATGAAAAATAGTACAGACATCGTTCAACATTTACCACGCAGAATATTGTTGAATATTATCTGTGATATATTTTTTTTCTGGCAGAGAAATACGGCTTGATTTATTTTCAGTTTAGTTTAAGAGACACTCTAGTCAGAGCTAACATTAAAAAAAATAATCCACAGTGTGCGACTTTTCTTCCTAAAAATGGGTACATTTCCGTGTCTAAGCTGTCAAAATTGCTTGAGTATCCTGAAGGGGGATCACGTTAGACATCCCATGAAGGGCACAAAGATTAAGATTCATGGGAATTTTTCCTTTCTCACTTCTTATATGATTTATTTTTTTAAATGCCCTTGTGAGATTGGCTACATGGGCCAGACCTCTAGGCTTATTCAAGCAAGATTAAATGAACATTGTAGTGACATCAAGTTATATAAGAAGCACCAAGCTGACCCCAAAAAGAAAAAAAGAATCCCCTATAGGCAAAACAGTATTTTGAATGAAAATACTTGGATTAATGATCCACGCTGGTCTGTCCTGGACAAAGGTCTATGTTGGAGAGGGAATGGAGGGCCAGACTAACATCCTCCATTGAGAAAGCAGATGTATCGAGAGGCTCAGTACATTGGGCACTAATGGACTTAACGATGAGTTTAATATGAGATGCTTTCTATGAATTATTTTGATTCTCCTCTGTTTGTTTGAATGCAGTTTCTCTCTAATTAATTTGTGTGCCCGCCCCTCCAGGGGCGTGTATGATTTCATATGATTGCATATCATTGCTGATTGGTATATACTGGATCTCACAGATGTGATGTGTTAGCACTTGACAAAGGTCCAGAGGCCCAAATAGTTTTGCTAAAGTCCAGGTAGAGACCCAGTCATTTCATACTTTGGATTGCTGCTACTACACACCTTTGGTGAATCCAGGTGTGAACTGGTTGACTCCCGGGTGAATAAAGGTTGCAGTGAGAACAGCAGGGCCACTCTTTTCCTTTGATTTAAATTCAGGTCACTGCATATCGTACAAATAAACTTCCCAATAGAACCACCAGTTTTACAGCCACTTGAATTTCCCTGTAATGTACTACCAATCATCACTCTCCCATTCCTGACAGGTCACCGGTGACCCAGGCGGAGTACGAAATTAGCAGGGAGCATGCTGGAGAGTTCATATCTACCTCCACAGACTCTCTGTGGACACTGCCTTTGTCTTAGTCTTTGTTTCTTTCAGGTCCTGTCTTCTTGGTCTTCTTTTTGCTGCTGAAGTCATCCAGCCTTACTATGAAGCCTCATATTGGCAGTGGAGAATGGAATACAGTGTAATGCTAAAACACTGCGACAGCAGGGAGAGAACTCAGAGGGCACTGAATCCAGACCTTAAGGAGACACTGAAGCGAAAAAAATATATGATATAATGAATTGGTTGTGTACTATGAATAATTACTAGAAGATTAGCAGGAAACAAAATATTCTCATATTTTTATTTTCAGGTATATAGTGTGTTTTCTAACATTGCTTCATTCTCTAATATGTGCAGATTACACAACACTCTGCATTCAAAATGATTCTTTCAGAGCAGTCTGTGAACTAATGACCTCTCCTCTGGCAGATAAAAAGAAAACTGTTCACTTACAGTTGAGATAATAAAAGTCAGAAGACAGCCCTCTCCACGACTTTGAAAGTCGTAGAGATTAATGGCTTTTTTGCATAGAGAGAACAACTGGAGTTTCTTAACTCTTCCTGTACTGGAAACAATTACACTGATGTATCTGATCTTAATGTTTTATTTCTTAGCTGTGCTACACATACAAATAATAATATCATATTTTTTTTTCGCTTCAGTGTCTCTTCAAGGAGAGAAAGCTTGTGTAGGGATGGTCACTTAGATGCAAGTAATTCTGATGTGATGCAAGATAATGCAAATTCCATATGCAAATATATGCAGCTTGACAATTGGCCTTGGTGGGATCTGATTGGTCCTTTTCCAAGTTGTGTATATTTGCACATTCTTGCATCAACGTTGAATTATTTGTATCTCGCTGAGCATCTCTACTTATGTGATCAAATAGAGATGTCAGGTGGTGGAATGCAGGAGAGGTAGGTGTGCAATCACTCTCCAGAATGCTCTTTGCTGTACTCTGCACAGGAAAGGGGGAAGTGCTCCGTTTAATACATTGGTAGAAGATAAGAGTGAGACACAAATAGCTGCAGGACTAACCGATGTAAATGACACTAATGCTGGGCATACACGGCTCATTTTTGCCATTCGATTATCCCATTCGATCATTTCACCGCTCGATTCTGCAGTGGATTGTCTTATATTCCGCTCGTTTTTCTTAGCTTTTTCCATTCATTGCTATCTGGACTCGAGCGGTGAAACGATCGAGCAGGAGATCGGACATGTTGATAATTATCTATCGAGCCATCTAAATGGCACAAAAATGAGCCGTGTATGCCCAGCATATACCAGTGGGACCGGCCACCAGGGGACAAGAGTCTTCTGTGTTCACACTTCCAGTGCCTAATGGTTTGCCTCCATTTTCTGTCTTATGTGATGCCCCAAAAGCATCTGTAAAGCATGGCTGGCCATAAAAGAATAAACCGTTGTTGATTTGACAGTGACTGGATCAGCTAGGGATCTATTGCCAGGTGAAATGTCCATCAAGCAGATGGAGGGAAGAGGTAAATATAGAAGGGGGAAAGGGTAGTCAATGGCCGCATTGCACTGCATTGGGCATGACAACAGTACTAGTTCAGTAAGTTATCGGTCAGATTTCTACTTGCAAAAGAGTTGCAGCTAACCTATCAGCTGCCCCATCAGTTCTCAGATGAGAAGCTATTGACTGTTTGTCACATTGGGACATTACTGAGCTGTGTATGCCTGGCATAAACATTATAAGGCCAATCACTGGCCCCAGGGCCGGCCTTAGGTTTCACAGCGCCCTGAGCGAAACCTGATTTTTGTGCCCCCCTTTTTTCCTCTACCCGCATGCGCGCACAAGCACACACGTGCACACACACAGGCTCATATGCAATTCACCTTTTCTCCTGAGATATCTCCTAGGACAGTAGTTCCCAACCTTTTTGACGTTGTGACACAAATGCTCAGATCTCTGTGAGTGACACGTCACATATGTATAATAGAAAACATACTATTAATAACTAGGAATGGATGGAAAGAGTGTATTATCTTGAATACACAATACACTTAAAAATAAAGGCTAGAACCTTTTAGGAATATTCATAAAAACAGTCAGTGGGACAGTTATCCGCGCCCCCCCCCCCCCATTTAGAATGAAAGCACAGCACTGACAATTTGCACCACACGTTATAGCCGCAGTGCGCCCCCCCCCCCCCCAAAAAAAAGCTCTCAGACTCAGTATGGGCAGGTAGCTAGGTATAGGTGCCCCCAGTATAGGATCTCATCATGTGTAGGTGCCCTCAATATAGGTTGCCAAGCATAGGTTCCCCCAGTATAGGAAGTCAGGTGTAGGTGCCCTCAATATAGGCGCCCCCTTGGAATCCGGCACCCTGAGCGACCGCTCCAGTCGCTCAGGTCAAAGGCCGGCTATGACTGGCCCACACATGGACATCTTTAGTAATAACTCACAATATATCAAATATAGCCCAATACACTGCTATCTTCTTTAATGTGTCTATTCTATATAATATATTAGAGTAGTTGGAGTCAAGCAGAGTACAGCTTTCCTATACCACTGATGGTCGTTTTTATACCACAGCATAAGAGATGTTGGTATTAATCTGACCTGTAAATGTACAGGTTTTATTACAAGAGAGCAATACATTTTGTGAATGCCTACTATGCTACAAATTAACTATGAAAAAATGATTTCACCCCATTATCGGAACAAATTCTGTTGCTTATGTTCATTCGCCATAGCAATATTAGCTCCTATTTGTTACAAACATGACAAAGAGCTGTAAACTGAGATGACGTCAGCTGTAGAGAAGCCTGAAAAAAACAAAACAAATCAATGCAACAGACTTTTTAGTAGGTCATGGTTAGTATGTGGACTTACTTAAATTAGAACTGACAATACAGCCATAAGCGTATGCAATATTAACATTGTTATCCCTTTTTCACAGTGCGCACACAAATCTGACTTGAGAACATTCATCCTACAAAACAAATGTTCACTTTATTCACCATCGTAAGCCAATCATATCTGTCACAAGTGAACATGTGATTGGAGACCATTCTGATTTCTTTCCAGTCACCCTCTGGTTGCTGAAGCTGTGAGATACAGTGCAGCCCTAAAGTTAAGCACCTGCAGAAAGATGTGCAAGCATAGAAAATGTGTTCAACAAATTTTCCTGTAGGATGAGATGTGTACTGCAGGAACTTCTTTTACTGCTTATTGGTGGAAAGGGGAAAACGATATCTCATACTTCTCTAATTATTATTAGATTATTATTTGTTGACCTGTGTTATCTTTCTACTCCTTTAGAATGCAACTTTCCCCATTTTTTGGAATTCTAGTGCATACAGTATAGGTTAAGGTTCAACTCCAAGCAAAAATATAGTTTTGGATATTGTGATAAGGGTTTGGAACCTTTTTTTGGACCTCTGTTGTTGCCATGAATCTCCTTCTGTGAAACCATTCCTCACTTCCTGTCCACACAGGACATGGATACATTTCTTTAGGCATGGAAAAGACATGCAGGGTTGAGTTCAGTGTCTGTCAGCTGCTTTTGTGCACTGGCCAATCGCTTATTAGTTCTTAGTATCGGCAGTTAGGGCATCCCCCATAGAGTCATGCCTAAGCACGGTCATACTCATCTTGATTTTTTTTTTTCACCACCGAGAATCAAGCACTGACACAATTAAACTCAAATGGCATTTGTGGGAGGCAGATGGGACACTGAAATGCTCAACAAACATGCAGTTCAGCTGTACATTTAAAGATACTCAGAGATGACGAAAGGGGCCATTTTTTTACTTACCTGCATTCAGCCCCATAAGCATCAATGCATCCCTCGCAGTCCTCCCGCAATCTTCCATTCAGCCACAATTAACCCCAAGTACACGGCTCAGTGGGACTCACGGGAGGACGGCGAGGGACGCATCCTTGCTTATGGGTCTGGAGGAAGCCCCTGGTATATAACAAAAAAGTCCTTTTGTCATCTCTTTAAAAAAGTCCCCCTTTTTTTTCTTTTTGCTGCTGTCTCCCAAATTCTCAGGGCTAAGGCATCTTTCCAGGCCACAAAAAAAGTATTTGCTGTCGCTTGGCTAACTTGATCCACTTGGTGGATTGCTGGCCAGGTGGCGCTCAGGAGCTGCTGTACAGATGCTGCATTATCGGCGGAGGTGGTTATTATTAGCTGCTTCAGCCAACTTTAATCTAGCCTGTGTATGGGATTTTAGTTTAGTCCTAGTTATAAAATTATATTTAAATCTGTTTTTCTTAACTCAAATGTGTTCCCCTTACCTTACTTTGAGGAAAGGGCGAGAGTTAATAAAAGCTGTGAAACTGTCTGTTTGCTTTAGATGAAACCAAGATTCAAACTGGTTGCCTTGAGTAATTGTTCAACTTTCGCTCCAGTTGTATTTGTACTGGTCTTAATTAATCAGCATCACAAGTGCCCTGTGTTTTCTTTCTTGTGTGAATTTAGCCTCATAGACAAAGAAACGTAATGACTTTGAAGCTGAGGTCTCTTCTCTGCTTTTTTAAGCTCGTGGTGTGATCGATTTTATTGTCCTATTTTTCTTCTTTTCTCTGGAAGGAATTGTGTTTAGCATGGAAAATGCACATTGACAGACGATAGCTCTCCAAGTGCAGCAGTCATAGCTTAAAATTCACACATTGTCTATCCCAGTAGGATAGAGCGCATTATATTACCATAATAATAGATAGTCTTCTGTTGCATATTTTACAAGTCTCCCTTGATAATCACTTACAAAGCTGACAACTATCCAGAATGAATTTATACATCGTTGATGCTGTTTTTGGTTAACAGTTGAAGTAAAGCACATATATCCTACAGTGGAAGGATCCATATGTTTTCCTTTAAGCCCAGTGGGTATCCATACCATTTATTTCATTCTGTTTTCGGTACGAGATATTTTTACTACACATCTATGCAGGTCATTTGTCTGTTGCATTGTGAAAGCTATTCAAATGTTCTGTGTTTTCTGTTAATTGTGTTTACAGAGCCAATTAGTAAAACCACAGATGAAGTTTCTACTAATAATAATACTATGACATTGTAATCCTGCTCCATAGGGGCATGTATACTGGAGTATAAAAGCACTTTGTTAATTTGCCCATGTGTTGTTATACTAAACAAAGCTAAAATACCGTATGTCGCATACTTACAAAGTTGTCTTCATGTGTAAAATGTACTGTACGGTTTTTGTTTTTACATTCAATTGTTACATGTTACAGTGTTGTATAGCCTTTTGTAAGTAGCTCAAGGCCCCTTTTACACTAGCAAACTAAACTTGCATTGCATTACCCTGTTTTGCCACAAGGAATCGCAAAAGCAATGAAAGTTTATGGAGACTTTCACACTTATTGCGGTCCCTTGCACTGTGCCGGAAGTATCCACACTGACCCAATGACAACCGAGCGTTATGGCATGGTGCTTGGTGTAATGAGCACTGGCGAACTCAGGGGGCTATTCCGGGTGTCTGGAACCTCCCCCCTGCACTGAGCTGTGTATTCAGCCAGGGAAGCCCGCATAATATAAACAGCCTCATTCTCCCTCCCTTCTTACTTCTGGTGCCTCCCTCCAGCTGATAGAATGAGAGAGGCAGCCCAGCTTCCCTCACAAGAAGATGCAGCCTGCAGTGAGAGAATGTTGATTATGGAGTCCTGGACTCTCCACAGCACAGAAGTGTCAGACATGATGAAATTAGAGTGCAGGCAAGCTGGTAAATATGCACAGCATGATGCAGTCTGTGGGCAAACATCTGTCTGGTCTCTCCCCATTGTTATAATGACTGCATGTGTGGATAAGGTGTGGATAACAAGCTGAAAAGTTTTTGACAGTCCCTAGACTCCAGGAGGGCTTCTTTCTGACTTGTGTGAGAGACTGACAGGGACAGGAGTCCGATTACAGGCAAGTAGCCTGTGTGATGTGGGACTTCAATACAGATAAGTTCTCTGCTCCATCTCAGGCTATTCTCAATTTCTCCACTCCTCTCTTTGGGCTAGTGCAACGCCAAAATGACAATAGCAATCGCTAGCAATTTGTAAGTGTGATTTTGTGAAGTGATTTTCAGAGCGATTTTTGAATGAATTGCTCAAAAACATGCTACATGCAGTATACCTGCGATTTTGAAAAAATCACAACGCTGCTGTGGGAACACCCACATAGGGTAACATTAGCCAAGCGCTTTTCAAATCACTGTTGATTTGAAAAACGCTCAGAAGCACTCTTGGTGTGCACCAGCCCTCCCTCATTCACCTTTGTTTCCCTCTTCCCCTAGAGCTGACTGTGTGTTCTTGTCTTACAGGAAAGCTAAATAAAAGTGCAATCCTGGTGAGGCAAAATATTATTATTTAGTATTTATGTAGCGCCGACATCTTCCGCAGATGCATATATCCCTGCATCATATGGGTATCGCTTGCGCTATGTGAAACTATGTAGCATATTCCACTGAATTGTCCAAACTAAGTCTATCTCCTGTTCCTCTCTTGGGGAGTTGTTCCAGCGCTGTACCCCGTTCACATTTGCTGCTACCAGAAGCCCTCAGAAACACTAGTGTCCTTGAGTACTTCCAAAGATAGGCAGCTCCGTAATACGCCAGCGCACTTTTGTGCATGGGCAGTATGGAGCCACCTGTATTCGGAAGCACTCGGGACATACGTGCTTCTGGACCTTTCAGGAACCCCCCCCCCCCTTAAAAATCCTGCGTTTGCCCCTGATGAGAGTCTATGGACGGCGAAGGTAGTGTGAACGACGGAGTGTAGAGCATGGCAGCACGCATGTGCGGACCAAAGGGAATCCCAGTGATGTACTTCCTGCCAGCAGGGTGTACGTCACTAAGCGGATGGCGGTGCTATGCATATGACCTTGTCGTCGCACTCTGCCGCAGTGTCCTATGTTTGTCATTTTTTATGTTGCGGTGGGATGTGGCAGATGCAGCACCTCCCCAATGCAACGCAAAAACAAAAGTGTAAAAACGCCCTTAAACGCAACAAAAAACAGAAAAAATTGTTTATGTTAAATATCTGAATCCAGATTTGACCAAAAGTAAATCCTTTATCCATGTTTCACTACATATAACACATGACTCGACTTACAAACAAATTCAACTTACAAACTACCCAATGAAAAGGAACCTGTTTGTAAATAGAGGACCTCCTATGTCTGGTCATTTTCATTAAACTCTCAAAACAGGATTACCTATATGTTATATCAATAAATGTAGGCGTAGTATGCTTATTCATAGGCAGCCTTCCCATTTCTTGAAACATCTTAATACTAGAAACACACAATACGTTTTTCGTGTTCGATTCTCCGCTCGATCTTTGTTTCCGCTCAATTAACCACTCGATTCTCTTATCTTTCGCGTGTTTTTCTTATCTTTTTCCATTCAGTTCTATGAGGAATCGAGAGATAAAACGATCGAGAGGAATATCGGACATGACAGAATGTATCACTCAAACGCATCTATCGAGCTGGAAAACGAAACGTGTGTTCCCAGCATAGGAAAGAATTACACTGCTGCACACAGTAACCTGTTTCAAATTTTAAGCCACTTAAGACTGAGAGGAGGCTGGAGGCACTGTTCAGTAATGGTATTATTAGATACAGAGTCAGCTGTCTATTGCAAAATATCTCTCAGTATAGTCACACCTTTCGTTGAAATCATTTCTGCAAGCTATGAAAGCTTTTATAGATAACTCATTAAACCCTCCTGTGGAATAAAGAAGTACTATGGTAAGTCATTTCCAATAAAATGGCCACATTTTTCACACCGCAATGTGATTTGAAGACAGCTACAGCCATTCGTAATGAAGAAAACTAAACAAAAGCTGTTCTTGTTTAAGAAAAAGTGTCCATTTACATACTTGGAGCTTCTTCCAGCCTCCTGAAGTCTTCCTGGTCCCTCCCCATCATCCACACTATCTACCGTTCTTCTTCTACCCCTCCAACAATGGATGTGCATTCCCTGACGTGAGCGTCCTGTATCATGTTTCAGTGCGAGCGTGATAGAGGATGCACGGCGCATGTGCTGTGACCGGCCAACTTGTTGGTCTGCTTTTAGATTATAGAGGGGGACAGTGGGGGAATGGATGAGCATGGGATAAGGCAAGGGACCAGGAAGACTTCAGGGGGACTGGAAGAAGCACCAGGTAAGTAACTGGGCTTTTTTTTTTAACTTTAGACTCACTTTAACACAGTAGTACATTTCTCATAGATGGCACAACCTCTGTATCCCCTGTTTCTATGCCACTATGCATTTGTTAGAACATTTATTAATTATGCATAAAACAATGTGCAATAACATGGTAGATTTTGCAAAAGCAACATTTGCTGGACCCATTGAGATAATTTTACACCCAGGCAACTAATTTCAGCGTGAACAACTCCACGTGGACTTGAAGGGGGAGAGTAATGCTATCCATGTCCTGAAGCCACACCTGCTGACTCATGGCTTCAGACTGTAGGAAAGTGAGCAGGCCGAGATTGAGGAGGTGAAAATGAGAAGCTGTGATATCATACAACAGATATTTTCTTATTTAATTTTGCAAACACTGCATTATTTTTTCCCATCATTCTTTTCATGCACTATTCAGCTAAAACAATATTGTGTTTTATACATGCAGTGAAACTGTGCTGAACTTGGACTTGAAGGATTCTGTCTGTGACAGCTCCTGTGATCTGTCTATAGCACCCAGGGGGTCACTTGCCAGGTTCACTTATGCTGCGCTTGTAACTGCTGCGGTCAGCATACACCTTTATATCTGTTTAACTGCTATGCTCCTGTTATTTTGTGAGTTTTCTGCTTTTTCATGGCCTACAGTCTGGTCCTGCTGAGCTGTGAGAGGGATGAGAGACCATACGCACAAGCTAAGGGTCAAATTCCAACATGTTCAGATGGCAGTCACAAGAATGGAAACGCCATATGTAGCCTGCTGTATACTCTGCTTCTTGTACATGCGAAGAACTCAAGCTTCAGATTCTGAGAAGTTTATAAACTAAATTGGAACAACCGTAAAATAACAGTCTATAACTTGTGCAAAACCAGTGCTTTTACAGATTAGCATGGTAATGCGGGTTATTAAAACTATTACTTGGCATGCACAAAACTTGCATTAATATAGTCTTTTAAAGTTGTAAATTGATCTTGAGGGGGCTGCACTATAATTTTATCAAAAGCAAGTTTGCAACAAAGACTTAAAGCATTTTATTAACAGCCAGCAACCCAGGGTTTCATCCAGAGACACAGTTCTTGTATATGAAGCTTAACACTTTGTAGTGTCAATGTGTAGGTAATTACTTTAATGCCAGACTGCTATGTTGCAGAAAGGAACTCTGAAGTATAAGTAAGGCGCACTCATTCTCTAATATCTTAATTTTGTAATACTTTAAAACTTGCGAGTAAGATACAGTCACCAGTGGCACAGCTACAAACATTGGTGCCCCAATGCAGAATTTGGACGTGCGCCCCCCCCCCCCTCCCCCCCCCACACACACACCTTATATTAACCACTTAAGGACTGAAGTCATAAAACCCCTTAAGGACCAGACACTTTTTTTCCATTCAGACCACTGCAGTTTTAACGGTTTATTGCTCGGTCATACAACCTACCATGTAAATGAATTTTAACTTCTTTTCTTGTCCCTAATACAGCTTTCTTTTGGTGCTATTTGATTGCTGCTGTGATTTTTAGTTTTTATTATATTCATCAAAAACGACATGAATTTTGTCAAAAAAATGATTTTTTTTAACTTTATGTGCTGACATTTTTTAAATAAAGTAAAATTTCTGTATACATGCAGCACGAAAAATGTGGACAAACATGTTTTTGATTAAAAAAAAAAAAAAACATTCAGCCTATATTTAGTGGTTTGGGTAGAAGTTATAGCGTTTACAAACTATGGTGAAAAAAGTGAATTTTCCCATTTTTAAGCATCTCTGACTTTTCTGAGCACCTGTCAGGTTTCATGAGGTGCTAAAATTCCAGGATAGTATAAATACCCCCCAAATGACCCCATTTTGGAAAAGAAGACATCCCAAAGTATTCACTAAGATGCATGGTGAGTTCATAGAAGATTTTATTTTTTGTCACAAGTTAGCGGAAAATGACACTTTGTGATAAAAAAAAAAATGGAAAAAAGTTTCCATTTCTGTTAACTTGTGACAAACAAAAAAGAAATCTGCCATAGACTTACAATGCCCCTCTCTGAATACTTTGCGATGTCTACTTTCCAAAATGGGGTCATCTGTGGGTTGTGTTTACTGTCCTGGCATTTTGGGGGGTGCTAAATTGTAAGCACCCCTGTAAAGCCTAAAGGTGCTCATAGGACTTTGGGCCCCTTAGCGCACCTAGGCTGCAAAAAAGTGTCACACATGTGGTATCGCCGTACTCAGGAGAAGTAGTATAATGTGTTTTAGGGTGTATTTTTACACATACCCATGCTAGGTGGGAGAAATACCTCTGTAAATGAGATTTTTTTGATTTTTTTTACACACAATTGTCCATTTACAGAGAGATTTCTCCCACCCAGCATTGGTATGTGTAAAAATACACCCCAAAACACATTATACTACTCCTCCCGAGTACAGTGATACCACATGTGTGGCACTTTTTTGCACCCTAACTGCGCTAAGGGGCCCAAAGTCCAATGAGTACCTTTAGGATTTCAAAGGTCATTTTAAGACATTTGATTTCAAGACTACTCCTCACGGTTTAGGGCCCCTAAAATGCCAGGACAGAATAGGAACCCCACAAATGACCCCATTTTAGAAAGAAGACACCCCAAGGTATTCCGTTAGGAGTATGGTGAGTTCGTAGGACAAACCTCTCGTCCCCCATGGGACAATGTGCAAAGTGCAAATCGCACAGAGATGTGGCGAAGTACATTATGCACTTTGTCCCAAGTGAAAGGAGAGGTTTCTGGCAGCACTATGTATTAGGGTCTCTGGATGTCTGGGTTCACACTGCATATTGGCGTATCCGGTGGGTCGCGCGCACTGCATCGCCCCAAACAGACCTTCAGGGAATACCGCTAGAGTAGCATTCGACAGTAATCGCATTCGGCCTAGTAAGTAACTGCATCGCCGTGGACTAACATGACTTCTGGGCCGACCCAAATTTCCGCAGAAGCCACGCAGTAACGTAGGCATGCACTAACGTTAAGTCAAGCACTTCCGGCGTAGAGGGGGACTGCAAAGTGTAACTTTCGCTAGGCAATTTTCCCTAACGCATCACGCCAGTGTGAAATAGCACAGAGACCCTTGTGTGCCTACTGCTATGTCTGGAGTTCCCTACTCTCTAAAAGTGTATCTGCTCATGATACCTCTGGAAACACTACCCTAGGCATAGGCCAGGCTGGTCAGGACACATGGGACAGTAAACAGACGTGTCACGCCTTGTTCCAGCCCTGCTGTAGACACTACAACGTTTTCTTGGGGTGCGCTGATTTGGGGCACTCGGAATGGGAAAGGCGTAGTGCCTTTCATGCAGCCGGCTAACTGCATTTTAGGGTTGGGCCACGGCACCTCCTGGATACAGGAGTTCCATAACGATGTCTTCCTGGAATTTAAGGAACGCTCCAGCTCTCCCAGCCTTACTGTAGAGAACAAAGCTGTTGTAAATACCCTTTTTTATACCAGCGTCTGGTTTTGCGGGAAACTAAATAGGGCCCTAACATCTGGTCATTGAAGTCCACCCCTCCCATGTAAGCATTATAGTCGTGGACGGCGAGGGGTTTTTCAGTGACCTCAGTTGCCCGTTGAATTTGGACTGTTGTGTCTGTGTGAATGGTGGATAGAAGGTAAACGTCCCTCTTGTCCTTCCATTTCACCGCGAGCAGGTCATCAGTACACAAGGCAGCCCTCTCCCCCTGTGCAAGCCGGGTACTAACGAGCAGTTGGGGGAAGCCCCGGCGACTAGGCCGCACGGTGCCACAGCAGCGGATCCCTTCTATCTTTAAATGCTGATAGAGGGCCACACTTGTGTAGAAGTTGTCCCCATAAAGATGGTACCCCTCCTGGAACAAAGGTGACACCAAGTCTCACACAATCTTGCCACTGATCCCCAGGTAGTCAGGGCATCCGACCGGCTCCAATTTTGAGTCTTTTCCCTCATAGACCCTAAAACCATAAGTATAGCCTGTGGCCCTTTCACAGAGCTTATACAGTTTCACCCCATACCCGGCGCGCTTGCTTGGGATGTACTGTTTGATGCCAAGGCGCCCGGTAAAATGTATGAGGGACTCGTCTACACAGATGTGCTGTTCAGGGGTATAAGCATCTGCAAATTTTGATGACATGTGGTCTATGAGGGGCCGAATTTTGTGGAGCCGGTCATAAGCAGGGTGGTCACTTCGATGACAGGCTGTGTTGTCATTGAAGTGCAGGAAGCGCAGGGTCATCTCAAATCATGTCCTGGACATGACAGCAGAGAACATGGGCAGGTGATATATTGGGCGCGTAGACCAATAAGACCGCAATACATTCAATTTGACTAGACCCATGTTAAGGAGAAGGCCCAAAAAAGTTTAAAGTTAGGAAACTTGGAGTGGTTTCCACCGGTAAGCCTGGGCATAGTACTTATCCGGGTTGTCGGTTCTGTATTGTGTGGCATAACGGTTGGTCTCAGCCACAATTAAGCCGTAGAGATCCTCGGTGAAGAACAGATGAAAAAAGTCTAGGGCCGTTCCTATATTATCTGTCTCCACCTGGACTCCAGACTGGGCGGTGAAAGGGGGCAGTACGGGTGCGGCGGAACCAGGGGATTGCCAATTGGGATTTGCCAGCACCTCTGGAAGACTATGGGTAGTACTGCCCGTGGCTGCGACTCGGGTCTTAATGCACGTGCCACCGAACCAGTTTCAACTTCCATTCTGGTGTTCACCACTTCACCAGGGTCTACGGAAGTACTGGTGCTAGGTCCAGGAGATGCTGCGCTGCTGGTGTATGCCTCACCATGAAACCTCAGACCAGTGCTAGCACCACTATGCTGCCCTTGAGGCAGATCCTGCGTCACCTGCGGTCCAGTGACATGGTGTGTGGTACGCCTGGCTCTAGCCGGGACCTCAACCTCTTTATCGCTATCGGTCAGCGAGCCACTGCTGTCCACATGTTCGTACTCTGACCCAGAAGATTCGTCGGATGAGACGTCCCAATTGTCCTCATCCAACTGGTCCATGTACCTGTACACCTCATCATTGGAATACCCCTTTATTGCCATGGTGGGCTGCTAAATTTAGGGGGTATTCCTCTGAGACTACCCAGGAAAAAGAGCACCTACCTAGCAAAAAGGAGTACTTGCGGAGCAGAAAGCTGTGGTCACTGAGTTTTGAAAAAAAAAAAATCAAAACTGATCTTTACAGTGCCACAGCTATTGTACCGTGTTTTTTGCAGTAATCAGAAAAAAAATTCTGTCACTGCGGTGGGGCGGGCTGAACGCAAGTGCAGGCGAACGATCAGGCCTGATCGGCAAACACTGCATTTTTAGTGGATCCTAGTGACCCCAATATAGATCTGTGTGCGATCAGTAATGATCACTTAAAGATACTATATAGTACCAATGCTGATTAGCGACAGTGATGACGCTAATCAGCGACTAATTAGTGACTGTGGTGCGGTGGGCTGAGCGCTAACTGACACTAACACAGGGGCCTAGCTAAATGGCCTAATTGTTAACACTAGTGATACTAAAAACACTGTTTTCAGATCACTAGGATAGTGACCGGGGGGGGGGGGGAGATCAGGGGGCAATCAGACAGCAATGGGGGCAATCAGAAACAATCACAGACAATCAGAGGGCAATCAAGGCAATTACAATACAATTAGAGCCAATAAGAGTGATTAGAGGGCAATCACAGCCAATCAGCGCAATCGAAGCCAATCACAGGACAATTGAAGCCAATCACAGGACAATCAAAAAACCAATCGAGGGACAATCAAAAACCAATCATGGGACAATCTAAGTCAGTCACAGGGCAATTGATACAATTGGAGCCAATCAAAGCACAATCAAGTGTTACAGACAGGAGATTAGATGTACACAATGGCAGAGGGGTGATCTAGGGCACGGTGGAGTGATCAGAGGGAGATCTAAGGGCAGGGGGGAGGGTGATCAGGAGCCCGCAGTGACAGGTGGTAACGGGGTGATTGATAGGTGATCAGTAGGTAATTAAAGGGGAGAATATGCGCAAGCAATGCACTGGCGGGGGGGGGGTCTGTGGGCGATCTGAGGGTTCGGGTGGGTGATTGGGTGCCCGCAAGGGGCAGATTAGGGTCTAATCTGATGAGTAGCAGTGACAGGGGGTGACGGGGTGATTGATAGGTGATCAGAGGGTAATTACAGGGTAGAATATATGCAAGCAATGCACTGGCAAGTTGATCAGAGGGGGTCTCAGGGCAATCTGAGGGGGTGGGCGGTTGATTGGGTGCCCAAAAGGGGCAGGTTAGGGACTGATCTCATGGGTAGCAGTGACAGGTAGTGACAGGGGGTGATTGATGGGTGATCAGTAGGTGTTTAGAGGAGAGAACAGATGTAAACAATGCACTTGGGAGGTGTTCTGGGGGTGGGTCTATGGGCGCTCTGAGCGTGTGGGGGCGTGATCAGACGCCCGCAAGGGGCAGGTTAGGGTCTAATCTGATGGGTGGCAATGACAGTGGGTGATCGATGGGTGATTGACAGGTGATTACAGGGGAGAATAGCTGTATACAGTACACGGGGGGGGGGTGTCTGGGGAGGATCTGAGGGTGTGGGGGGGGGGATCAGGTGCCCCCAGGGGGCAGTTTAAGACCTGATCTAAAAGATAGCGTTGACAGATAGTGATTGATTGATCGGTGATTAGGGGGGTGATTGGGTGCAAACAGTGCTGTCAGGGGGTGGGCAGGGGGGGGGTCTAATGGGTGCTGTGGGCGATCAGTGTGCATGGGGGGCAGGATCAGTGTGCTGGTGCTTAGACTTACAGTGCTGCCTTCCTCTCTGGTGGTCGATCGAGCGCTGTGACCACCAGGGAGGAGACAGCGTGTATAATACGCTTTGTTTACCTAACAAAGCGTATTATACACTTTCAATTGGCTATTTTAAAAAGTTGCAACCCGCCGGCGCTGCTGATTGGCCGGCGGGCTGACGTCACATGTGGGCGGAGCCTAATGACGGCGATGCGCGCGCACCCTGTTTGCGCGATCGCCCGCAATCTTCTCCCCCAGGACCCGACGCCAATCTGCGTTACGTGGTCCTGGGGCTGCCACTTTGCCGCCGCCAATCTACAGTGGGCGGTCGGCAAGTGGTTAAATAGCCAGGAGTAGGTGCCCCAGTATAGGTAGCCAGGCGTGGGTGCCTCAGTATACATCGCCATGATAAGATGCCTCAGTATAGATAATCAGGAATAGGCACTTCAGTATAGATAGCCAGGATTACATGCCTCAGTATAGATAGCCAGGATTAGATGCCTCAGTATAGACAGTCAGGAATAGATGATTCAGTATAGATAGCCAGGATTAGATGCCCCAGCATAGATAGTCAGGAATAGGTACCTCAGTATAGATAGCCAGGATTTGATGCCCCAGTATAGATAGTCAGGAATAGGTACATCAGTATAGATAGCCAGGATTAGATGACTCAGTGTAACAAACGTTGGAGAGGCAGCCGCGGGGGAACAGCGCTACCACCGCAGCTGCCTCCAGCTCCTTGTTTAGCAATGTATCCGTGCCTCAGGCGTCTAGCACGCCGAGGACGGGTCTGTCAGTTTCACATAGGGTTGCATTGTCGCGTGCGCGCGTGCACAGACAGGACCGTTATGCGGGGAGGAGGCGCGTCAACTGACCGGCCGGACGGCTGACGTCAGAGGAGCCGCTCGCCGCTCCTCATTGGCTGATAGGAGGGGGCGTGCCAGAGGGGTCTCCTCTGCTTCATAAGCCTAGCTGAATCACTCGCAACTTGTCTCCTGTTGCGAATACTTGGAGTTAGCGCTCAGACCCTTAGATAGTTCTGGTGTGCTTTGATCCGGGAAGAAACCAGGGATTTCACACAAGATAGGAATTGTTTGATAGTCTTAAAGATTATACATTACTGTGTTATTATTTGTGCATGACTCTGGCTCGTTCTGACTACTCTTCTGCTCAGTGATTCTGTACCTCTGCCCATCTGATCTTGCTGCCGACTCTGCCTGCTTATACCTTCCTGTCTCTGCCTTCCGATTTTGTACTGCATCTGTCCGTCTGTTGCCGAACTCGATCTGTCTGACCACTCTACTCTCACCAGAGGGCCCTTGACTCTGGTGAGGGGAACTGTACTGTTAGTACCCACCAGCTCCTCTGGTGAGGTATTGCCAAACCTATCAGTACTACTGTTGCACCAATCACACATTGCTATTTGTTGTCACATCAGCTTTTGATATACCAGTATTATAGGTGATTCTGCAGATCACCATATAATCAGGTATATATCTGCACTATAGGTGATACTGCAGATCACCTAATAATCAGAATTCTGTTCTTTGCTGACAAAAATCGTTACACTCAGTATAGATAGCCAGGATTAGATGTCTCAGTATAGATACCCAGGATTAGATGCCTCAGTATAGATAATCAGGAATAGGTACCTCAGTATAGGTAGCCATGCGGAGGGAAGGGGGGGGGGCGCAGTGGCACAGACCAGCAGCGGCTGAGCAGTCATCAAATACTCACTTTGCTGCGCTGTGTCTACTTACTTCTTCCTGTTCTCAAGTTCCATCTCACAGTAAGAGTGCCCTTACTGTGAGCTGGAACGCAGGACAGGAAGAAGCTTGTAGATGCAGCACGTGGATCATGGCGAATTGAGTATTTGATGACCCCTCAGCTCTCAGCGGCAGCACGTGGGGAGGACTAGGGGGCCACAGGCTTAGTCGCTCAGGCGATTGTTGCGACCATGGCCCCTACACCCCTGACAGTCACTGATATTTTGAAGTGAATTGAGGTACAAAAGACAAAAGGCTCTTGATGCAACTCTGAAGTGAAAATAAACTTATGAGATAATGAATTGTGTGTGCAGTACAGATAATAAATAGAACAATTATTAAAATATTTTTATTTTCAGTTATATAGCTTTATGTATAACATTGCATCAGACTGTCACAGTTGCAGTTTAGTTTACCAGCTGCCTAACGGGTGATCCAGCTAGCCTGGGGAGCGCAACATATTTGGGCACCCGCTATATAGCGGGCAGCCGGGGCTTCCCGCTATGTGGATAGTGGCTATAATAGTGAGCAAAAAGCAATTCCTGGTGCCTAACCTTAACCTTTTGTTCCTGCTACCTATTCTTAAAGCGGACCAAAACCAAACATTTTTTTAAATTCAAAATATCTAGTTGCACCACTCTGACGCATACAAAGATAAATAAACACTCCTTCAAGCCTATGAGCATTTCAGTGCATGCTTTTCACCCTTCTCTTTTCATAACTAGAATTATACAGGTGGCAGCCATTAGCAATTCCTCCTTTGCTGGACACCACCTACTCCACCAGTTTGCCGGATTCTGTCCCGGCAATATGAAAGAAAGGGAGGGGTTCCTCCAATAAATGTAAAATATTTTATATTTGTCATCATGCAGCTGAAAAAAGGCTGCTATTTATTATTATAATTTAGAAAATAGAGTTTATTTCTGAAATCTTGTATTTTTAATTTGGGTCCACTTTAACCTGTCAGTGTGGTGAATAGCATTCCCCCAGGTTCTCAACGCATAGTGGCTGTATTCCTGGGGATATTTGAACTTGTCATAGTCAATCCTTGATAGTAAGTTTTGAGAGTATTCCTCACCCATGGGTTGGATGAATTGAGGGAGGGAGAAGTTTGCATTAAAGTTTGCTGAACAGTTGCCAGAGTTCTGCAGTCATGTGACAAGTGGTGAGGAGAGAGCATTGATTAACCTGACAGATGCAAGTTAAAGAATACCTTACATGGCAGATAAAGGCAAACAGCTGATTCTTTCTTGATGACTCTCCTATGTTGGAACAGCTAATTGAAGCATGACAAATTTGGGCGCCCGCTATATAGCAAGCAACCGGGGCGCGGCCTGCTAAGTAAGCTTTGACTACTGATAGTGGGCACGAAGCATCCGATATTAGTAGCCGCGGTTCACATAGTGGGCGGCCCCAGCTCACGCTATTTATCGGTCTCCCAAATTTGTCTCTGGGGTTAGGCTCAAGGGGGCGGAAGAGGAGGAGGAAGTTAAGGTTAAATGGTCAAGGTTAGTTGCCTGCATGGGGGAGTAAAGGTTAGGTGCTACCGTGGGGGGTAAGAATAGGGTTAGGCACCACCAGGGGGGAGGCTAAGGTTAGGCACCACCATAGGGGAGGTTAAGCTTAGGCACCTCCACAACCAAATTAGCATGTGGCACTTTTAAATGTGCACCTTGTATATGTGTCAAGGGGTATGTGAGATGTTATTATCACCAGTAAGGAGTATTTGGCCAGTGCTGTCATTAATAAAGGGTTATGTTGAGAAACACAGAGCTTACCTACACAAAAACTAAAACTTAAACCTCCTATGTTAAATAGCTCTTTGGCACTCCTCAGTAGTGTTGGGCGAACACCTGGATGTTCAGGTTCGGGTCCGTTCGCCGAACATGGGCCAGATGTTCGGCCCGAACCCCGAACTCCCCCGAACATCCCGCTTTTGGGGGCCCTATGGGGTCGCAGGCATAAGGGGGGAGCATGCCCCGGTCGCGGGGGGGGGGGTCGGAAATTCCCCCCACCCCCTCCGCTAGCGCTCCCCCCTCTGCCCGCTTCCCCATACAAAAATTTTGCGTAAAGTTCAATAGTACCTTCAGTGGCTGGCTGGCACTGTGGTGTGAGTGAGTAGGAGGAGTCTGAGTAGGACGCGTTGAGGCCGGGCAGCGGGCGGTTCAGCGGTAGTACCCTTGTGGTACTTCCGCCCTTTCTCTGACCTCACGTCCTCTGCATACGAGGGTACGCATCACGCGTACCCTCGTATGCGTCATCACGTAGAGGACGTGAGGTCAGAGAAAGGGCGGAAGTACCACAAGGGTACTACCGCTGAACCGCCCGCTGCCCGGCCTCAACGCGTCCTACTCGGACTTCTCCTACTCACTCACACCACAGTGCCAGCCAGCCACTGAAGGTACTATTGAACTTTACGGAAAATTATTGTATGGGGAAGCGGGCAGAGGGGGGAGCGCTAGCGGAGGGGGTGGGGGGAATTTCCGACCCCCCCCCCGCGACCGGGGCATGCTCCCCCCTTATGCCTGCGACCCCATAGGGGGGCAGTATTCGGCCGAACAGAGCCCTGTTCGGCCGAACAGGGGCCCTGTTCGGCTGGGCATTGAGCTGTTCGGGCGAACCCGAACTAAAAAGGCCGAACACCATGAGGTGTTCGGCCGAACTCGAACATCACCCGAACAGGGCGATGTTCTGCAGAACCCGAACAGTGGCGAACACTGTTCGCCCAACACTACTCCTCAGGCAGCCTGTGGATTTACTTATGTACCTGAATAGTTCTCTAAGAGATGCCCATCGGTTTTGAGCATGTGTGAATCGGGGGCCGCACATGCACAGCATGGGTGTGATCATTTTTGGAATTATTTAGGGACGCAAGTAGTTAGGACGGTGCAGGAGCAACCTGGACCAAGAACTGGGAAAGCTCTAGGGCAGGTGTGTCAAACCGGTCCTACGAGGGCCGAGATCCTCACACATTTTTGATACAGCTCAAATGAATTGATGAGTATGAATCAGGAAAGGCGTGGTCCATCAGGTAGAATACATCCCTCTCTTTCTCAGTCCAGCCTAAACACTGTCATGGATCTGGCCCTCCAGGCCTGGAGTTTGACAAATGTGCTCTAGGGTATTGAGAGCCTACACTCTACATAGGTATGTATGAATCCTGAAATGAAATTTTCCCACTTGAGAATTGCTTTAAACCTTCTAGGTAGGACAAAGTAATGGGCAAGCCCATTTGATGGTGCGCTAGCACATACTGTACTTCACTGCAATGTATGTGGACTAAAAAAAATCCAGTGCACCCTTCCATCATCCGTTCCCAGGCAGCCCTCTGCTTCTGAGCTCTGGCATTTGGGAAGGGTGGTCTTATTGTGTTAGCTGCTGCTTAATAAGTTAGTGCTCAGAAGGTACTGATCCATGTGAACCGTGGAACCCACTAGAAAGGGCAAAATGCTATCGCAATCACTAGTGATTTTGTGATAGCGTTTTGCAAGAGATTTTTGGAGCGATTTCCCTGCTTCTATAAATTCATTAGAATGGAAATGCTCTCAGAATGCTGGATGTCCTTCGATTGCACTTTGCTTAATCGCAATCGCTGTAGTAGAATCTGTCCCATCCATTTACATTGGCAGAGCGTTTAGGGAAATGACTAGCGATTGAAAGCACTCCCTAAATGCTCAAAAAAATACTCTAGTGGGTTCCAGGCCTAAAAGTGGTGCAGTCTTTGTTTCTAGTTTGCAATCATTGCCGTGTTTTGTCCACCTCTGGCAGACTTCATCAAGTTGATTAGAGGCAGCATGAAGCCAATGACTTTTATCCATTCTGGCTTAAGGCTGGTATCCCTCCACCAGCTCATAGCTGCCGGGACACCAGGGAAATAGCATAGTTTATGCAGAAAATCTACTTGATGTGATTGTTGCTGCTCGATGGCTACTGAACGGCAAAATCAAATCAGACAGTTTCACCACAGTTCATGCTTCATCTCTCAGAGCGCCAAGTACATTATTAGAATATCATCACTACTAAATAAAAGGAGTGCCAAGACCAATAACGTGTACACAGCAGGCTTGCTCAAAAAAGAAGCAAACCTGCTCTTCATTTAGCCCAGGGGTGACATAGTGTTTAATTTATAAATCTATTTGGTTTCCATCCTTAAGAGTAAGTTATGTCTATCACCCCCTCTCCGTGATTGCCTTTGCTGGAAAATCCTTTTCACTTTCAAACTGTCAGCTTTAGATTCATGGAGTTTTCAGAATGCCTAGAAACAGAGCTTCTTTTAGATTTATTGTCTATGTCTTGGAGGTGTTCAATGAACCATGCTCTCAATTTCCAATAAAAGCATGCAGTAAGGGGAGGCTTCCATGTTTACCGCTAATTCATCATCACAATGAATGGAAGATCTTTTATTTCATCATGTTTTTATTGTCCATAAATGTTATGTCATTAGAGATGCTAATGATTTCGGATTGCATGAACATGCAATGCATATTTTATGCAGTTTGGAACTGGGCCAATCAAAATTGATAGGAATTGTATTTGGTCCAATTCCAAATCACAGACAAAGGCAGAGTTATGTGCATCTGATTGACCATCTCAGTATTCCATCTAAACATGAATCCAGACATGCAGCAATGTCCACATCTAAACATTCTCAGCAAATGGGAACGGTTAGTCAACCATGTTTCACTTGCCGCTTTTTACTGAAACATAGTAATCAGAACATTTTTAAAGGACCACATTCGTGAATATTTGTAAAATGTTAACTTTGTATGTATGCATATGTATAAAATGGACATATGCCCCAGAGTAAGATGAGCTATAAATTACTTATCAGATTACATTGCAGATAATAGGTAGTAAAACTCTGACAGAACTGACAGGTTTTGGACCAGTCCATCTCCTCGTGGGGGATTCACAGGGTTTTCTTTGTTTTTAATAGTACCAAGTGAGCGGCAGTTGCTCTGTCCAACTGCCAAAATAGTGTGAAACTGGGTAGGGAGGCCAGCTGACATATTTGTATAGATTCCTTCCAGGAATACTTTCGTAAACATTGAAGGAAACACTGAGAATCCCCCAAGAGGAAATGGGCTAGTCCAAAACCTGTCAGTTCTGTTAGATTTGTACTACCCACTATAAGTGACAGCAACACAGCAGAAAAATAATTTATAGATAATTTTACTCTGGGAGAAATGCACTTCTTATATGTATGTGTACAAATTTTTTGCGACTGTAGACCCTTAAGGTTGAGTGCCCTCCAAGCCTGAGCATTCTGAATATTTATAGCATCCTATTTATAATGATGTGGTTCTGTGATTCAAGCAATGTTACTAGGTCTGATCTGCAGTGTTCCCAGTGGAGTTCTTATAAGTGATATAGCAGTCTTGGACTGTCTGCTATTAGGTCATAAAGGACTACAATTTACACAAAAAGAGGAGAGGTAGTAAAACTACAGGTAATCCCAATGTTTACTAGGGGATAATCTAGTAGGAAAATTTTTTAAAATGCGTTTATTGAGTAATTAAGCTAAGCATAGGCAAATTAAAAGCAGCATGAGATGACCATCCCCTCACACAGACAACCACCACACATCCATACAACTGGCCAGTAAGTCCTAATACTGTGACAGCAGCAAGTGTGAATACACACTGGGCTATGCAGTTACAGTGCACACAGCAGTTCATTAGTGAGCTGATGTTAGTCTCATAGCAATAATGGCAAGCAATGCAATTTCCAGCAAACAATGAAGTCACTTGAGCTAGCATGTGTTCTATCCACAGTATCTCACCACTCCGTAGTGTCTTAACAATATCCGGAGCTTGAGACAGGGACGTTGTAATATTCCACATCCATCCAGCTTCATAATGGCGATTCTCAGTGATGAGAATCGCCACTATGAAGCCTGGAATCTTAGTGCTGGTGTAAGCCAAGCCCACCTGTAGGCTCATTGTATAGGGGAAACAATGTGCACGGTGCCCCTACACAAACCGTCTCTTACTCGCAGTCGCCAAGCTAGACAGGTGTAAATCAAGTTAGTCACATATAGGTATGGCATCCAATGCAAGGCCTGTGCAGTGAAGGGTAAGAACCCTGCCAGTCCGTGTGCACTGAGGGTGGGATAATCAGCCTGATGGGACTGCGTCTCATGAGAGCACACAGCCCTTACATGTTTTGCCGAGCTTCCGGCATCCTCCGAAGGCGTGTTCTCAGTAGTACAACATCACTTTCAAATATTCCATACAAGCCAATCACAGTATCTGAGGTGGGGGCGCTGACCGGAAGTGACATCTGCAGTCCAAGAGAGAGGAAGTAACCAAACCTCCACTCGCTTCTGCATCACGCCGGCCCACCTCACCACGCATGACGACACCTTGATGGCCTCACTTGCACCAGACCAGCTATTATACGTCAATGCAATCTTGAACCTCAGCACTTATGTCCAAACATGCACATCTAGCAACAAATTACAGGGGTAGACAGAGCAAAAAATAAATAAACCAATGACACATTAAAATGGATGAAATGTCACTGGTATGCATGCACAATAGGCCAAATACCAGCAGGACACGCAAAAAAAAAAAAATGCTCCTATATGTCAGCAGTGGAAGAGCACCCACCCCCTCTGGTCAGAGCGAGAAGCGCTCACACGGGGTAAAGCACGAAAGTGCAGGGGAAAAAGGGTGGAAAAAGACAGAGCAGACCATGGGCCATACGCAAATCACTTTTTCACCTGAGTTTTCTCCCAGGTGATATTTTCACAACTTGTAAATAAAATGCCTTTTACACCATCAGCAAGCAAACAAATACTCAAAATAATTTTGGCAGTACTTTTTCATCTAATTTTTGGTACTTTTCCATTGCAAAGTGCTAAAAGTTATTTCTAATCAAAGATGAAAAATTATCTCCTAGAAGAAATCTCAGGAGAAAATGTGAATTGCATATGGCCCCATATGTCAACACAGGTCGATAGAGGTAAAAAATGGGCAAAACTTACAAGCCCATAAGCAATTCACTTTTTCACCCCAGTTTTCTCCTAGGTGATATTTTTACAGCTCCTAAATAAAATGCCTTTTAAAGCACCAGCAAGCAAGAAAATACTCAAAATAATTTTGATAGTAGTTTACAACTACATTTTGGTACTTTTTCACTTGCAAAATGCTGAAAAGTTATTTTAAAAACAAGATGAAAATGTATCTCTTAGGAGAAAACTCAGGTGAAAAAGTGAATTGCATATGGGCCACAGACTCATTTAAACCTGGAGGCTGACAAGCTTTTAAGGGACTCTGAGCTGTAAATAGAATCAAAATCTGAACTTACCTGAAGCTTTCTCCAGCCCACCATAGGTCGGAAGGTCCCTCGGCGTCCCTCTGGCTCTTCTCCCAGGCCTTCGCTCAGAAATGGCTCCCGGCGACACTGTCCCTAAGTGTCGGGCTCCTTCTCCCTGAAAGGTGACATCAGTCGTCACCACGCCGGCCGCCTCGCATCATCACTGCGGCCAGCGTGACAGTACGGCGGCCAATGTGGTCTCTTAGTTTTGCCAATATAGAAAGCCCACAGGGGCAAAGTAGTAAGTAAACCACCAATTCTCTTTGGAAATTAACATAGTGTTTAAGGGTATGTGTCCTCTCATTAGGTAGGCGGACACTTCTCCCTACTCTCATATATCGGCAATAGGAACAACCTCCACATGTATAAGTCCCCAGCACAATACAATGCCATCTGCCACCCCCAAAATGACTCTCAACCAAAATGTCACGAAGAGATCTTGCTCTCCTGAATGTGAGACAGGGCTGTTCGGGAACTATACAACCAATCACTGGGTCATTATAAAGTAAGTACCAGTGTTTCTGTAAACTATTTCTTAGGGCAGAATATTGGGCACAATATCTCATAACAAACCGTAACTCATTACTCAAATCATTCTGTATAACTTGATTCCGTGGTCTCTGATGTAAAAGGCTAGCTCTATCCCTTCTCCTGAGTTTATTAAATGCCCATCGGAATACCCCATTGGGATTTATTTATTATTTATTTAATGTATTTATAAAGCGCCAACATATTACACAGTGGTAATAACCTCTATTCTGAAAATAGAATGATAACCTCTATTCTGTGGGGATAACCTCTATTCTGAAAACGGGTCTGCAGCGCATTTGCTTGAACTAGAAAATTGTTGCCAGAGGAACAATTTCATCTGACTCTGAGTTATTGCCCAGTGGGAATGCCCCTGATTGTGTGGAACAGAGGAAAACTAGTGACATGTAATAGAGCGTTAGTAACGGTCTCTTTTCTATACAGATCAGTAGAAATCTGACTGCTAGTTTCGTTCGTAATCAAAATATCGAAAGGGATTGATGCCTCGTCATAGACCATGGTAAACAACAAATTGCGAGTGTTGTTGTTGAGTTCACTAACAAATTTAATCAATTTGTCACTTATGCCTTTCCACAGGACGATGATATTGTCCATAAAGGACTGCAGCCTTTGCTTTGGTCATATTGGGAAATAGTGGAGGCTGCAATAAGTTGTCTGATATGTCTCATGTAAATATGCTGTTTGAGAAAAAAAATAGCCAATGGATTTATTCGGCTAGGTGCATACAAGAGGGCAATATATAATACAGTCTATAGATCTGTTCATAGCAAAGAAATGAACAGCGCTACTTAAAAACAGATAAGTGCCTACCTGCAAGAGAGTGCAAACCCCACTTGTGGGATAAAATACACACCTAGCATACACATAACCTGTCTACCAATGGAGGATGTTGGTTTCCTGTAACAGTAGAGGGTAAAGAGGCGCCCAATGTATATAAAACACTTTAAAATCAATAAAATAAAAAAAGGATGAGGTGGCTTACCTCACAGACGACAAACTCACTTTAGGTATGGAAGTTTAATTGACTATTAAGCACAGGCAACACGTTTCGTGGGACTATGCCCACTTCCTCAGGCCAAATAAAAGTGCCCTAGCAGTCTGTATGCCGCATTCGGGGCGCCTCGAATGCGGCATACAGACTGGTAGGGCACTTTTATTTGGCCTGAGGAAGTGGGCATAGTCCCACGAAACGCGTTGCCTGTGCTTAATAATCAATTAAACTTCCTTACCTAAAGTGAGTTTGTCGTCTGTGAGGTGAGCCACCTCATCCTTTTTTCATTTTATTGATTTTAAAGTGTTTTATATACATTGGGCGCCTCTTTACCCTCTACTGTACCTTACTCCCCCCACCCTTCTTGGAGGGGAGCCTTGTGCACCTATCCAAGGGGGGCAGGTTTTTTGCTAAGAGAGCGACCGAGTCCAGGACTGCTGGTAGACCTGAGTGGAGTCAGGTTTAAAACACTCCACCTGCCTGAAGTGGTCGGTTGCCCCCTTTGCAACCCACCTTTGTGAGTACCCTTCTATAAAGTACTTTTTTATACCCAATACTTGTGACATACTGCACCATTTGGGCTCCTGTTTGTCTTTGTTTTTTTCCCTCCAGTACTGTACGTTTCCTGTAACAACTTGCATGCAACTTGTTAAGTACTCGTCCCTCCCACTGCGGAGAAGTCATCCCCCTATGGGAGCGGACCTAACACTAACTAAATCCTAACCTATGCATATGTATAGCCTGGATGCGCTACCAAGTGGCCTACAATCAGAGGTGCGCTGAGCCCCCCCAGAAACTGCAAACGGGGATGACTTCTCCGCAGTGGGAGGGACAAGTACTTAACAAGTTGCATGCAAGCTGTTACAGGAAACCAAAATCCTCCAGTGGTAGACAGGTTATGTGTATGCTAGGTGTGTATTTTATCCCACAAGTGGGGCTTGCACTCTCTTGCAGGTAGGCACTTATCTGTTTTTAAGTAGCGCTGTTCATTTCTTTGCTATGTACTAATTTAATTCATTTTTGGTCAGCTGCTCCCACTTAGCAGCCTTGCTTTTGGTGTATATGCAGAGCTTCTGTTTGGGTTCAAGGTGTGTTTGCAGTTTCTGGGGGGCCTCAGTGCACCTCTGATTGTAGGCCATTCGGAGGCCTTTTATCAACCCTGGCTGGGATCTAATATTACCCAGGCAAATCCCAACCTCTAAATGACAGGACAATTTAAAATTAATCCCTTTTAGGTTTTCAAAATGTCTACCATACTTTGAGCGATTCCTGGCGACCGTTGGAGGTACCATTTAGTAAATGAGGCTTTATGTGTGTGTTAATCTACAAAAAATAGTAAATAAAGTGTTAATGTAAAGATTTGTCAGTTCTTTAAATTAGGAAGTATTTCAAGTTGCTGGTTTTATGCCTTTTTAATGAACCTTTTGAGCATTGTAGACTTTATGGACAAGCCTTTGATTAATCCCCAGTGACCGACATTGTTCTAAGTGAAAATGTTTCCAAGGCCTCATTAAGGCGATCTGGGTAAATTGTCTAGCTTGTGTCTAGGTGCTCTTTTCCCCCAATTGCTACACAAGACGAGAATGTTGCTTTTTTTATTGCATTTTTTGACTTATACTGACTCCTTGGCAGCCTATCCGCTGTAATCCCACCAGAGGTGTCACTGTCATGGATTTCATTTGTTTTGGTTTACAGCATTTTTTTCTCTCCAATCAGAATTCTCAATGATCCCATGGCTTTCTGCCTTCATATTTACAAGTGACACACATTCCTGAAACTCTAACTGTAAGAGCATTTGTCTCGTGCACTTAGATGGATTATGAAATAGGAGCCGATATCGTTTTGAAAGATGAAATATAATAAACATAAGTCATGCTATGAATTTTGCTGAAAGGTGGAGACTTTCACTCCAAATTTTGAAATACTTAAACATAATCCTACATCTCAGTGTGCTGTTTAATTTGAAAATCATAAAAAAAGAGTGGAAGATTGGGGCAGAGGTTGAGTTTAGCCAATAAAATCTTGATACAGAGAGATTTGTTTGCTTGAATTCAGTGTCTGCTTGCTATCACTACGTCTGGTTACTTTATTTCCTTTTGTCAGCCTGGTGGAGCCCAATATATTTAAAGAATAACTCATTTTTGACAGATTCTATAATGCAAAGCAAGGTAATAAATTTATCAGCTTCGAAATGGCCTTTTTGCTACCCTGTTCCAGTGTTGTGTATCTGAGACTTCAGCAGTACACTATATGGAGAGAAGTATTCTAACAAATGGATTTGGATTTTTCATTCAGTTCTGTTGTTTGCTAAAAGGGCTATAACATCTAGAATACAGCCATGCAATCTTTTCAGGCAAATATTTTACTTTTAAGTATAAAGCAGTAATTGCGCAGTTATGTGAAACAAGGGTGATGGTGTAGTGTACCATTTAGCAGTGGTGCATTTCCAATGAGATAGTATACAGTAGTGCTACTGGTTTATTATTATTATTTAGTAGTTGCATAGCACTGACATCCTCTGCAGCACTTTACAGATCATAGCGTCTTGTCACCGTCCGACTGTCCCTCCAAGAAGCTCTCAACGTAATCCCTACCACAGTCATATGCCAAGCCTAGTCTAGGGACAGTTTGGGGGGAGCCAATTAATTTATCTGTATTTTTTTTTTGGGGGGGGGGGGGGGGGAGTGAATATGAGGAGAAAATGCAAACTCTGTGCAGAGTCACTGTGTCACTGTGCCGCCAAACAACAGTCCTTCCAGGTATATTTCTAAATATGATTCCAATATAAAGCCATTAATGCATTTGGTTTTGAAATGAAAGGAAATTGAAACTTTAAAAAAAAAAAAAAATCTCTTGTAGCCATGCTTGATGAGTGCATGGGCGGAAGGTGGTATCTGGGTGTGTCTGCAGAAGAAGTGTTTAGACTGCAAAGTGAGATTTGGGTGTGCTGTTCACCAAGCAAGCAGTGCACAGTTCCATGCCGTGCCTAGGAAATCACGGCTGATGTTATACCTGATCTTCAGATTTGAATGTGTTATTGCGTTAATAACCTTTACATCCTGTCTAAAACCTACTATAACTCCCTCAAAGGAGCTAGGCGAAAAATTTGCTTGCTACTTTGCTGACAAAGTATCCTCTATTCGGTCTCTCATTCAGTCCACAGCACCTAAGACTTATTCAACTCCTGGAAATAGTGGCAAAAACAAGCTAACACCCTGGACTGACTTCAAAAGTATTAGTGAGGAAGAGATCTCAGACATCCTCCGTCGCCTCCACCAGACAACCTGCGACCTGGACCAACTAAACATATGCTGAAATGCACTGACCTGCTTGGTGCAGCATTTCACAAAATAGTAAATTGCTCTCTGCAAGCAGGGAGGTTTCCTACCTCTCTAAAAGAAGGAATCATCAAGCGACTTCTTAAAAAACCTTCCATGGATCCAGATGCTATGAGCAGCTACAGACCTGTCTCCAACCTCCCCTTCTTAGGTAAAGTTATTGAAAAGGCTGTCTATCTGCAACTTGAAACCAGGCTGTCAGTAAACAACATCATGGACCCTCTACAATCTGTCTTTAAGAAACACCACAGCTGTGAAACAGCCCTCATCCAAGTCTGCAACGACCTGCTCATGGCAAGGGACAGAGGGGAATGCTCCATCCTAATCCTGTTGGATCTCTCAGCGGCTTTTGATACAGTTGACCATGAAATCCTGCTTAACAGACTGCAGGAGTACTGTGGCATCAGTGGATCAGTCCTCCAGTGGTTCAGATCATTCCTGACTGACAGAACACAGAGAGTATCCCTAGGTCCTATAATGTCCAAACCTGCACCTCTACAATTCGGAGTGCCACAAGGATCAATCCTATCCCCTCTGCTGTTTGCAATCTACATGTTGCCACTCGGTACACTTATCCTACGTCATGGCCTGACGTACCACTGCTACGCTGATGACACACAGCTATACCTGTCCTTCAAACCTGGTGGAACAGACCCTACCCCAAAAATAAACTATTGCTTAGCTGAGCTACAGGCATGGATGAATGATAACTGGTTGAAACTGAATGCTGACAAAACTGAGGTCCTGTTTGTCCAAAGCCAGCACTCGCCATCAAAACAGCTCTATCCTAAAGCAACACCAATCAGGATTGGGAATTCAGACATAAACAGCTCCAACCTTGTGCGCAGCCTTGGAGTACTAATCGATGGGGAATTGAGTTTCAGAAACCAAATTTCATCTGTAGTTAAATCTTCCTTCTTTCATTTGAAGAACATCGCAAAGATTAAACATCTGATTCCCCCAGAGGATCTTCCAACCTTAGTCCACGCCTTCATCACATCACGGCTGGACTACTGCAATGCCCTTCATGCTGGCCTCCCCAAAAAGGACCTGCGTCGCATGCAATTAGTGCAGAATGCTGCTGCCAGATTGCTAACAAACCAGCCTCGCCACTGTCACATTACACCGATCCTTCGTTCACTGCACTGGCTAACAGTAGAATGGAGAATACTCTTCAAGATTGGACTGCTGACATTCAAATCCCTGCACAATCTGGGCCCTGGATACATGAAGGACCTGCTGAAGCTGCACCACACCTCTCACAACCTCAGATCAGCAAGTTCTATAAACTTGGTCACTCCCAGAGTGCACCTCAAAAACTCTGGAGATAGAGCCTTCTGTCATGCTGCCCCTACTCTTTGGAACTCCCTGCCACACCCAGTAAAGACAGCACCATCCCTGGAGCTATTCAAATCCAGACTGAAAAGCCACCTGTTTAGCCTGACATTTACAGACTTATAAAATTCTTCCTCTGTACCACGATGGTCGGAGCCATGCTTATGCGCTTTGAGTCCCATGGGAGAAAAGCGCTTTACAAATGTTATTTGTTGTTGTTGTTGTTTATATGATTTTTTTTGTTTTTGTTTTGATTTTTGTTTTTGTCAATAAGTACTGGACATATTGGGTATGTAGTACCCTGTCTATAGAGTTCACTGTTCTGGTTGGTGGACCTCGACCCTCTGTGAATTAATTGATGCAGGCTTTCTTCCCTTCCGTAGGGTGCTGGTGAATGTTGCCACTGTGCTACCAACATTCTTGTTATGTTGTATGTGTTACCTCCCTCACTTGTGTGGATACCTCGTATTCCTGTACTCATTAGATTTGTTTACTGCTATCTGTAGTCTGTTGAAAACTTAATAAAACATTTTTGAAAGAGAAAAGCAAGGTAATGTTTACTAAATTATATTTATAGTAGCTTGTGTAGCACTGATGTGCTATATCAATTTTCCACCAAGATTCAGTTTTAATTTGGGTAATTTCTGCTGTCCGGGTCCTACCCCTCCCTCCCATAATAGGTTTTTCCAATTATTTAAATGTTTGCCTCCTTTTTTGTTAGATCTGCCCTCTTGGCTTAAAATATAGGTGACTCTCCTTGGCAGCCAATCAGAGGCTTTAGGGTACAGGGTTGTGTTTTTAGAAGTGTAGATAAAAAGAGGAGTGGGGGGTAATATTTAGTGTGAAGTGGCGTAACTACAAATCATGGGCCTCCCTCAGAAAAATTTTGATGGGGCCCCCCCTCAATGTTCACACCCTTTCCCTTGCTTATCCCTGGCGACCCTCACAGCCTTGAGGGCCTAGCTTGAAAGGTCATAAAACAAGTGTGGACATTATAATTGTCACACCCATATCAAGTGTAGCCACAGAAACAGCTGATCTGAAGGATAGACCCCTTTGCGATGCAAGGCTTTTTGCCACCTGTTTCGCACAGCATTGCGCCGAAGCTTGGTGCGGCTATAGCAGTAATGCTATAGTCCGCACCCCGCGCATGGGTAAATCACATGGCAGTTGCAGGACACCGAATTACTTCTCCCTCTTAGTTGCGACGACTCAGAGGGGAATAGTATTCAACCCCTCGTCCCTTGAAATTTGTGGCAGCAGGGTAAGCCGTCATTCAGCTCACCCTGCGCCAAAAAGCCCCCGCACCAGACAGCCACGTACCGCCCCCCTGTGGTTGCAGGAGCTGCTCCCCTGCAGTTACGCTTCTGGTAGTATGAGTGGAGAGGGTTGGGTGAATAGTGTCTAGGAGGATATAATGAGGATGGTCGAGGGATTTATACTGAAAGTAGAGACTTCTTTCACTTTTCACTAGTTTTACTTTCACTAAAGCTCTGCCGACCTCCCACAGTCCACTGTGGCAGAATCTGGAATTTGTTTGTCAGACTATTTAAGGTAGGCCTACCATGTAAGCTTTCTGAAGTTTCACTTTGCCTATTGAGATCTTTTCACTGAAGCATCATTAATATTCAGCAGAATAAGCTTCGAGTCAGACATTATGCGATGGTTTAATGGGTAGATTAATTCCTGATCCTTTGTAAGTGAGCTCTGAATCTTGGTGATGGTGTTGCAAGGCCTGATGAAGCACCGTGGAGAAACAACATACCACAGTTACACATTTCACGGCTGCTTGGTCTAGCTTATTTTGGAATGCAGAAGGATGAGGGTGCTTAGACACACAGCAGCTGTGACACAGCAGAAAGTGATACTTATACTTCAGCCAGAAAGTCTATCCAGGCTTTTCTTCTGCACAAGACATGCACAACTGTAATGCAATATCATTACTAAATGATTTACTATTACATAGGTAGAAACCGCACACTTTAATCCTATTTTCCAGAGTTAATATTCTACTTCTTGGAACAAAAGAGATCTTTGTCTTTTTCACTTTTTAACAATAAAATGTTTACAATGAAGAATAGCTGTAGCAACATTTTGTAAGGTTTCACCACAATTCAGCTTTTGTACAGTGCTTTGTCATTTTTACTTTTTAGAGTAGTGCAGTAAAACCGTGGATTGAGAGTAACTTGGTTTAAGAGTGCTTTGTAATACAAGTAAACATTTTTGTTAAATTTTGACTTGATATGGGCAGCACGGTGGCGTGGTGGTTAGTGCTCTCGCCTTGCAGAGCTGGGTCCCTGATTTGAATCCCAGCCAGGTCAACATCTGCAAGGAGCTTGTATGTTCTCCCCGTGTTGGTGTGGGTTTCCATTGGGCACTCCGGTTTCCTCCCACATCCCAAAAACATACAGTTAAGTTAATTGGCCCTAGACTATGATACCTGCACTACACGATACCTACATAGACCTATGACTGTGGTAGGGACTAGATTGTGAGCCCCTCTGAGGGACAGTTAGTGACAGGACAATATATACTCTGTACAGCGCTGCGTAATATGTCGGCGCTATATAAATACTAAAATAAATAAATATATAAGGTAGGTTGGTAATCAGCTGCAGTAACTCACATGTGTAAATCATTAGAGGTCTGAAACTCCACCTGACTCCATCGGCAAGATGGCCGCAGCAATTTCTATCCTAAGTGTTCGGAAACTCTGCAGCCACAGAGCTTCAAAACACCAAAAAAATCACCACGGCAGCTTTGCAGAAGGGGTTGGAGCTTCAGACCTCTTATGATTTACGGGCACTGGGCGCGTGGGTGAGTTACTGCAGTTGACATCCGCCAATCCTTGCAGCTCTGAGATACAACTTAACGTTAAGAGTTTAACTAATTAAAAATAGGTATTTTTTTAATTGGAAAGGATTGGAAGTAAAAATGTTTTTGCCAGATAATTGTTAGTGCGTATTTGTTTTCTTTACATTCTATGCCCACAGATTGAAGACTGACTACTTTACCACTCACAGCTGCTTTAGAATATGACCTATCCTAGATAGCATAATTCCGGCTACTGCCAGCAGTGGAGGACGACAGCAATCATCCAAATGTAGAAGGAAAATAATTAGGTTTCCTTGTAGAAGTCATCTTGTCTATCACAATTACCAGCAGCTAGAATTGAGAAAGTTTTTAAACTCATTCACCACCAATGAGACCACTAAATGAATAAAGGGGCTCTAACTCATGACAACAGAAATAGGGGATCTCAGTAACCACTATGAGGACCCTTAGATGGTGAGGGAATCATTGATTACCATGGGGTTGAAGCAGGAAACTTGGTTTGCATCACAAGTGAAGAATGGTCAATGTTGACTATCAATGCGTCTCATACATGAATAGGGCCCCACTAATCAATATGAGCAGGAAGGTTACCCACTGATCACCAATAAGAGTCTCTAACTGGGCACAAGAAAACCATAATGGATAAACTTAATATTGTGTTTTTCGATCAAGTCTGGCTTAGGTTGTCCCAACCAGGAGCATGGCGAAAATGACTTCATGCAGTACAAACTACTGGCACATCTTTACATCTAAAATGTAATATGATGATAGTTTGGAAGTTTTATTTTTTTCCAAGCAAGATATATTACAGTGTAAGATATTTGTATTGGCTTCACTAAGAATTTTGTGTAATGCCATATGCTCATAGGAGACAGATTTTGCTATAAATGTATGGGCCTTCTTTGGAATTGGCAAAGTATAGAGAAACCCAGCACAATTTATACTCTTACATAGAAATGCAAATAGTGGTTATGGGATACAAGAGTGTGTTTGCTCAACACAGCAACAGCTGCTGTATACTGTAATTCCCAGATCCAAATAAGGCAATTGTCCATAAGTGGAAAAGGATATGGCATGAGAAGATCTTTGATCCGATAGACAAAAGGCAAGTGACATGTGATTCCGCACACACATGAAACAAGAAAACGAAATATGAAATTTAAACATCCTAAATCATCTGTTTATTCAGTGAAGAATTAGCAGCTGAAGGCACTGTTTCCATCTGCTCGGCTTTCTCCCATTCCAGTGGTGCCAATTGGAAAGCTAATGTCATGAACACATCATTCTTGACCTTTGTGTAACTGCAAAACAATAACCGTTTTCCACTATTTTAGGATGCTAGGACCTCCGGCATTCTTAAACCGTGTCTCTATGCTCTGTTAGTGCTAAATATAAAACATAGTGGATCTAGCACTTATATTTAAATTCTGACTTAAAGTATTAGTGTATTTATGTTTAAAGGACACCTAAAACTAGAGGGATATGGAGGCTGACATATTTATTTCCTTATAAACCATGCAGATTGCCTGGCTGTCCAGCTGAGACTCTGCCTCTAACTCTTTTAGCCATATACCCTGAACATGCATGCAGATTAGATGTTTCTGACTAAAGTCCAACTGGATTGATTAGAGGATTTAACAGCCAGAATTCTAGACAAACATTGGGAGCTGTGGGGTCCATGGGAGGACTGGGATATGTCGATGTGGTGTCAATCCTGTAGTCGTAAGCCTCTGTGAATCTTTAGATTTTTATCTGTAACAATGCCCTTCTGCTGTGGTGATCTGGAGAGTGTGCACAGCCTTAGGCCTCGTTTACATCATATGTGTTTCCGTGCGCATTTGGAAGCGCGTATGATATTCTGAAACGCTGGAATGGCAGAAGGGCATAGACAGCCCTTCTACCGTTCACATCTACTGCGCTGCGCAGCAGTACGATGCACTAGGAAGCACTTGCGTACTGCTGCCTTCATTTTGCCCAGAAGCGCAGAGCTGATCCCATCACTGTCAATGGATGGGATCAGCAGGGCAGCGGCGCAGATGGAGCCCATCTGCTCTAGCTAGATGTGAACGAGGCCTTACGTCTCAGTTTTTGTAAGTTTGCTTTAGTGGTCCAACCCTGGTCTTTTGGTTTATATTTGTTTATTTTGTTTTCTTTTATTTCTTTGCTATGGTTGATTTCATTTCTTTTTTTATTGCTGTTTTATCGTACAGTTGTAAGTCTTTATGCCTATATTCTTATTCGCGGACTAGCGAACCTACTGGTTTAACAAGGTGGACTGCACAGTTTGTGCTGATCTAGAATTGTGATGGACTGCATGTCCCCTGTATGTTTTGCTTTCTTAGCGAAGGACTTTCATCCAGTTCGCTCCTTCAAGGGTGCCTCAATTTTCTATACTGTTATACATTGTTTTATTATGTATGATATCTTTTTTGCTTTCAATAAAGATGATTGATAAAAAATGACTGGATTAGCAGCATGGTTGTTTCAGGTGTGTGATTCAGACCCTACTGCAACCAAATAAATAAGCAGGCCTGCCAGGCAATTGGTTTTGTTCAAAAAGAAGCCTCTATATCCCTTTCCGTTCAAGTGTACTTTAAAGGACACCCGAAGCAAAACTAAATTAATGAAACAAACGATTGTATTGATCTTCCTTCTCCTAAAAATAACTTTTTAAGATATTCCACAGTTTTATTTTATGATTAAATCTACTTTTTAAGTTTTAACTGTTTTATTGTTTTTACTCATGACACATCCATTGAAGTATGCAAGAGCTAAAATCTATGAACTATTGACCCTTTTTATCTCTTTCCTGCTCTCAGAAGCCATTTTCTGCTAGGAAAGTGTATTATAGTTGGAATTTCTTATTAGTGAGGGTCACACTGTAGTCACTTCCTGTCTGAGTCAGCCACTTACATACCTGATATTTAAAGGGAACCTAAACTGAGAGGGATATTGATGTTTCCTTTTAAACAATACCAGTTGCCTGGCTTTTTGCTGATCTCTTTGGTTGTAGTAGTGGCTGAATCACACACCTGAAACAAGCATGCAGCTAATCCAGTATGACTTCAGTCAGAGCACCTGATCTGCATGCTTGTTCAGGGGCTGTGGCAAAAAAGTATTAGAGACACAGGATCAGCAGGAGAGTCAGGCAACTGGTATTATTTTAAAAGGAACTATCCATATACTTTTCAGTTTAGGTTCCCTTTAACTCTTCCAGGCAGAGAAAGAAAAAAAAGAAACACAGCACTGTTATTTGTGTGCTTGGCACTGTGTACACACACATGTCTATCTCATCATGTCACATGGCACTTCGGGTGTCCTTAAACTGGTGTTGAAATGTCTTAAAATGTGTCCCTCATCAATAATTTAATATTTGTATATTTGTTTTATCCATTTTAAGATAGTGGCATGCATCCTCAGTGTTACATTACAACATGTCAATATGTGCCTATGCTGGCTGGAAACTAATTGCAGTGTGTGTTGAACCCTGTAAAAAAAAAAACAAATATGTTTCTAAAATATTACATTTTTGCACTTCAAATCGTTCCTGTGGAAATTGTTATTAACACTTCAGCACATAATGGGTATAGGCGTATAAGCTAGCCAGGAAGCAGTTACCTTTACTATAAAAAATAGGAGTGACTGTGTTGTATCTCAAATTAGGGCTACTATCAAGTGTATTTCATTATTCATCTGTGAGCTATTTTAACCACGCTACCACTCCTAACTTTTCACCTTTCATCTTTTGTTTAACCACTTGCCGACCTCGCACTCATACCGCGCGTCGGCAAAGTGGCAGCTGCAGGACCAAACTGCGTCGCCGGCTGCAGGCTAATTAATCAGGAAGCAGCCGCTCGTGCGAGCGGCTGTTTCCTGTCAATTCACGGCGGGGGGCTCCGTGAATAGCCTGCGGGCTGCTGATCGCGGCTCGCAGGCTAAATGTAAACACAAGCGGAAATAATCAGCTTTGTTTACATTGTACGGCGCTGCTGCGCAGCAGCGCTGTAAGGCAGATCGGTGATCCCCGGCCAATCAGCGGCCGGGGATCGCCGCCATGTGACAGGGGACAGCATGTCACTGGCTGCACAGGACGGATAGCGTCCTGTGCAGCCCAGATCACCAGGGGGGACAGGGAGGAGAGGGAGGGGGGAAATCTCGCCGCGGAGGGGGGCTTTGAGGTGCCCCCCCCCCCCGCAACACCCATCAGGCAGGAGCAATCAGACCCCCCCCAGCACATCATCCCCCTAGTGGTGCCTGCACCCTGATCTGTGCTGGGGGCTGCACAGCCCACCCAGCACAGATCAGCTAAAACAGCGCTGGTCCTTAACCACTTGAGGACCTAGGGCTTTCTACCCCTTAAGGACCGGCCACTTTTTTTCCATTCAGACCACTGCAGCTTTCACGGTTTATTGCTCGCTCATACAACCTACCACCTAAATGAATTTTGGCTCCTTTTCTTGTCACTAATAAAGCTTTCTTTTGGTGCTATTTGATTGCTCCTGCGATTTTTACTTTTTATTATATTCATCAAAAAAGACATGAATTTTGGCAAAAAAATTATTTTTTTAACTTTCTGTGCTGACATTTTTCAAATAAAGTAAAATGTCTGTATACATGCAGCGCGAAAAATGTGGACAAACATGTTTTGGATAAAAAAAAAACCATTCAGTGTATATTTATTGGTTTGGGTAAAAGTTATAGCGTTTACAAACTATGGTGCAAAAAGTAAATTTTCCCATTTTCAAGCATCTATGACTTTTCTGACCCCCTGTCATGTTTCATGAGGGGCTAGAATTCCAGGATAGTATAAATACCCCCCAAATGACCCCATTTTGGAAAGAAGACATCCCAAAGTATTCACTGAGAGGCATAGTGAGTTCATAGAAGATATTATTTTTTGTCACAAGTAAGCGGAAAATGACACTTTGTGACCAAAAAAAAAAAAAAAAAGTTTCCATTTCTTCTAACTTGCGACAAAAAAAAATGAAATCTGCCACGGACTCACCATGCCCCTCTCTGAATACCTTGAAGGGTCTACTTTCCAAAATGGGGTCATTTGTGGGGTGTGTTCACTGTCCTGACATTTTGGGGGGTGCTAAATTGTAAGCACCCCTGTAAAGCCTAAAGGTGCTCATTGGACTTTGGACCCCTTAGCGCAGTTAGGCTGCAAAAAAGTGCCACACATTTGGTATTGCCGTACTCAGGAGAAGTAATATAATGTGTTTTGGGGTGTATTTTTAAACATACCCATGCTGGGTGGGAGAAATATCTCTGTAAATGACAATTTGTTAATTTTTTTTACACACAATTGTCCATTTACAGAGATCTTTCTCCCACTCAGCATGGGTATGTGTAAAAATACACCCCAAAACACATTGTACTACTTCTCCCGAGTACGGCAATACCACTTGTGTGGCACTTTTTTGCACCCTAACTGCGCTAAAGGGCCCAAAGTCCAATGAGTACCTTTAGGATTTCACAGGTCATTTTGAGAAATTTCGTTTCAAGACTACTCCTCACGGTTTAGGGCCCCTAAAATGCCAGGACAGTATAGGAACCCCACAAATGACCCCACAAATGACCCCATTTTAGAAAGAAGACACCCCAAGGTATTCCGTTAGTAGTACGGTGAGTTCATAGAAGATTTTATTTTTTGTCACAAGTTAGCGGAAAATGACACTTTGTGAAAAAAAACAATAAAAATCAATTTCCGCTAACTTGTGACAAAAAATAAAATCTTCTATGAACTCACCGTACTACTAACAGAATACCTTGGGGTGTCTTCTTTCTAAAATGGAGTCATTTGTGGGGTTCCTAAACTGTCCTGGCATTTTAGGGGCCCTAAACCGTGAGGAGTAGTCTTGAAACGAAATTTCTCAAAATGACCTGTGAAATCCTAAAGGTACTCAGTGGACTTTGGGCCCTTTAGCGCAGTTAGGGTGCAAAAAAGTGCCACACATGTGGTATCGCTGTACTCGGGAGAAATAGTACAATGTGTTTTGGGGTGTGTTTTTACACATACCCATGCTGGGTGGGAGAAATAACTCTGTAAATGGACAATTGTGTGTAAAAAAACAATCAAAAGATTGTCATTTACAGAGGTATTTCTCCCACCCAGCATGGGTATGTGTAAAAATACACCCCAAAACACATTATACTACATCTCCCGAGTACGGCGATACCACATGATTGGCACTTTTTTGCAGCCTAACTGCGCTAAGGGGCCCAAAGTCCAATGAGTACCTTTAGGATTTCACAGGTCACTTTTGTTTCAAGACTACTCCTCACGGTTTAGGGCCCCTAAAATGCCAGGGCAGTATAGGAACCCCACTAATGACCCCATTTTAGAAAGAAGACACCCCAAGGTATTCCGTTAGGAGTATGGTGAGTTCATAGAAGTTTTTATTTTTTTGTCACAAGTTAGCGGAAATTGATTTTAATTGTTTTTTTTCACAAAGTGTCATTTTCCGCTAACTTGTGACAAAAAATAAAATCTTCTATGAACTCACCATACTCCTAATGGAATACGTTTGGGTGTCTTCTTTCTAGAATGGGGTCATTTGTGGGGTTCCTATACTGCCCTGGCATTTTAGGGGCCCTAAACCGTGAGGAGTAGTCTTGAAACAAATATGACCTGTGAAATCCTAAAGGTACTCATTGGACTTTGGGCCCCTTAGCGCAGTTAGGCTGCAAAAAAGTGCCAATCATGTGGTATCGCCGTACTCGGGAGATGTAGTATAATGTGTTTTGGGGTGTATTTTTACACATACCCATGCTGGGTGGGAAAAATACCTCTGTAAATGACAATTGTTTGATTTTTTTTACACACAATTGTCCATTTACAGAGAGATTTCTCCCACCCAGCATGGGTATGTGTAAAAATACACCCCAAAACACATTATACTACTTCTCCTGAGTACGGCGATACCACATGTGTGACACTTTTTTGCAGCCTAGGTGCGCTAAGGGGCCCAACGTCCTAATCACAGGTCATTTTGAGGCATTTGTTTTCTAGACTACTCCTCACGGTTTAGGGCCCCTAAAATGCCAGGGCAGTATAGGAACCCCACAAGTGACCCCATTTTAGAAAGAAGACACCCCAAGGTATTCCGTTAGGTGTATGGCGAGTTCATAGAAGATTTTATTTTTTGTCACAAGTTAGTGAAAAATGACACTTTGTGAAAAAAAAAAACAAAAATCAATTTCCGCTAACTTTTGACAAAAAATAAAATCTTCTATGAACTCGTCATACACCTAACAGAATACATTGTGGTGTCTTTTTTCTAAAATGGGGTCCGTTTCTGGGGTTCCTATACCGCCCTGGCATTTTACGGGCTCAAAACCGTGAGTAGTCTGGAAACCAAATGTCTCAAAATGACTGTTCAGGGGTATAAGCATCTGCAAATTTTGATGACAGGTGGTCTATGAGGGGGCGAATTTTGTGGAACCGGTCATATGCAGGGTGGCCTTTTAGATGACAGGTTGTATTGGGCCTGATCTGATGGATAGGAGTGCTAGGGGGGTGACAGGAGGTGATTGATGGGTGTCTCAGGGGGTGGTTAGCGGGGAAAATAGATGCAATAAATGCACTGGGGAGGTGATCGGAAGGGGGTCTGAGGGGGATCTGAGGGTTTGGCCGAGTGATCAGGAGCCCACACGGGGCAAATTAGGGCCTGATCTGATGGGTAGGTGTGCTAGGGGGTGACAGGAGGTGATTGACGGGTGTCTCAAGGTGTGATTAGAGGGGGGAATAGATGCAAGCAATGCACTGGCGAGGTGATCAGGGCTGGGGCCTGAGGGCATTCTGAGGGTGTGGGCGGGTGATTGAGTGCCCTAGGGGCAGATAGGGGTCTAATCTGATAGGTAGCAGTGACAGGGGGTGATTGATGGGTAATTAGTGGGTGTTTAGGGTAGAGAACAGATATAAACACTGCCCTTGGGAGGTGATCTGACGTCGGATCTGCGGGCGAACTATTGGTGTGGGTGGGTGATCAGATTGCCCGCAAGGAGCAGGTTAGGGGCTGATTGATGAGTGGCAGTGACAGGGGGTGATTGATGGGTGGCAGTGCCAGGGGGTGATTGATGGGTGGCAGTGACAGGGGGTGATTGATGGGTGATTGACAGGTGATTGACAGGTAATCAGTGTGTTATTACAGGGAAGAACAGATGTAACTAATGCACTGGCGAATTGATAAGGGGGGGGTCTGGGGGCAATATGAGCGTGTAGGCGGGTGATTGGGTGCCCGCAAGGGGCAGATTAGGGTCTGATCTGATGGGTAACAGTGACAGGTGGTGATAGGGGGTGATTGATGGGTAATTAGTGGGTGTTTAGAGGAGACAATAGATGTAAACACTGCGCTTGGGTGGTGATCTGATGTCGGATCTGCGGGCGATCTATTGGTGTGGGTGGGTGATCAGATTGCCCGCAAGGGGCAGCTTAGGGGCTGATTGATGGGTGGCAGTGACAGGGGGTGATTGATGGGTGGCAGTGACAGGGGGTGATTGATGGGTGATTGACAGGTGATCAGTGGGTTATTACAGGGAAGGACAGATGTAAATAATGCCCTGGCGAATTGATAAGGGGGGGGGGGGGTCTGAGGGCAATCTGAGCGTGTAGGCGGGTGATTGGGTGCCCGCAAGGGGCAGATTAGGGTCTGATCTGATGGGTAACAGTGACAGGTGGTGATAGGGGGTGATTGATGGGTAATTAGTGGGTGTTTCGAGGAGAGAATAGATGTAAACACTGCGTTTTGGTGGTGATCTGATGTCGGATCTGCGGGCGATCTATTGGCGTGGGTGGGTGATCAGATTGCCCGCAAGGGGCAGGTTAGGGGCTGATTGATGGGTGGCAGTGACAGGGGGTGATTGATGGGTGGCAGTGACAGGGGGTGATTGATGGGTGATTGACAGGTGATTGACAGGTGATCAGTGGGTTATTACAGGGAAGGACAGATGTAAATAATGCCCTGGCGAATTGATAAGGGGGGGTCTGAGGGCAATCTGAGCGTGTAGGCGGGTGATTGGGTGCCCGCAAGGGGCAGATTAGGGTCTGATCTGATGGGTAACAGTGACAGGTGGTGATAGGGGGTGATTGATGGGTGATTGATGGGTAATTAGTGGGTGTTTAGAGGAGAGAATAGATGTAAACACTGCGTTTGGGTGGTGATCTGATGTCGGATCTGCGGGCGATCTATTGGTGTGGGTGGGTGATCAGATTGCCCGCAAGGGGCAGGTTAGGGGCTGATTGATGGGTGGCAGTGACAGGGGGTGATTGACGGGTGATTGACAGGTGATCAGTGGGGATAGATGCACACAGTACACAGGGGGGGGGGGTCTGGGGGGGGGTCTGGGGAGAATCTGAGGGGTGGGGGGTGATCAGGAGGGGGCAGTGGGCGGGGGGGAGATAAAAAAAAAAATAGCGTTGACAGATAGTGACAGGGAGTGATTGATGGGTGATTGGGGGGTGATTGGGTGCAAACAGGGGTCTGGGGGATGGGCAGGGGGGGGGGGGGGGGTCTGAGGGGTGCTGTGGGCGATCTGGGGCAGGGGGGGGGGGAGAAATCAGTGTGCTTGGTGCAGACTAGGGTGGCTGCAGCCTGCCCTGGTGGTCCCTCGGACATTGGGACCACCAGGGCAGGAGGCAGCCTGTATAATACACTTTGTAAACATTACAAAGTGTATTATACACTTTGTATGCGGCGATCGCGGGGTTAACATCCCGCCGGCGCTTCCATATAGCCGGCGGGATGTTGCGGCGGGCGAGCGGTGACAGGCTCTGGCGGAGGATCGCGTCACGGATGACGCGATCGCTCCGCCCATGCCCTTAAATGGACCGCCGCCTCTGTGGGTGAGCCGGTCCTTAAGGGCTCCACTTCCCGGCCGCCTCTGTGCGTTAGGCGGTCGGGAAGTGGTTAAGGGGGGGTAAAGGGTAGGTCCTCAAGTGGTTAATATCGGCACTTAGCAATAAAAAAAGAGCCAAAAAGTAGGTGGAAAAGTGCTGTCAAAATTATTCTGAGTATTTTCATGCTTGCTGGAGGCTTAAAAGGCATTTTATTGATAAAATGTGAAAATACTTAGGAAAACAATGAATTTGATAAGGCCCGTTGTCTTCTCACCTTATTTACATTTACTCTATGAACCTTTCTCAACTGCCTGGATTTATTTCCATAATTATATCTTTTCATGTAAATTTTGATTTGCCTGGTTTCTTTTTCTTTCAAATACCATATATGTTCAATGGAATTAGGCCCGGTTCACACTTGCGGTTTAGTAAAAACCGCACCGGATGTCCGGACCGCACCGTATCCGGACCGGACCTGATCCGTACGGTTCCTATCCGGATCCGGTCCGTTTGCATCCGGTTTCCGTGCGGTGTGAACACGGTTGCGGTCCGGATCCGGTTTCTTAAGGAGATAACATCCTTTTAATTACCTGGGGTCTGGGAGGTCAGCAGAAGGGTCTGGGGTCATTGTTGGAGACAGGTGGACGTGTGGAGACCATCCGTGGATACAGAGACTGCAGTTGGGACCATGGATCCAGGCATTTACTCGTAAACCTGGGAATTCTCTCTGTTGTTACTCGTAAACCTGGGAATTCTCTCTGTTGTTCGCCTCCTTCAGCAGACATGTTGCTGGCAAAAAGAGCTCCAGCATGAAATCGCTGCTGCCCCACTCTTCGCTGGGCCCATGTGGTCCCCATCCAAAATGCATAGGAAGTGGGGTAGAACGTCCGGTTTTTGTAGCCAGTGTGTTGTGCGCTCTCCGGCTCTCATTGCTTTGTATTGGCCGGATGGTGCAGTCCGGCTCCGCTCCGGATACGGCTGCCGGAGGAGCCGGACCAAAAAATAGCGCATGTTGGAACGGACGCCGGAGTCCGGATCCGGCCCGGATCCGGTCCGGCTCCGGTCCGGCAGAACGGACGCATGTGAACGGACGCATAGGCTTTCATTGCCATGCCGTGCGTCCGTTCCGTCCGTTCTGAAAGCGGTCCGGCTCCGGCACGGCGATTCCGGACGGCCACCGCTAATGTGAACCGGGCCTTATTGAGGTCTGGGCTCTGATGTGTTTCTGGCTGTGCTGTGTCTTGTTTTTTTGCTAAAAAAAACAAAACAAGACCAATGTCAGGTAGGGGTGTGTGTGTGTGTGTGTGTGTGTGTGTGTGTGTGTGTGTGTGTGTGTGTGTGTGTGTGTGTGTGTGTGTGTGTGTGTGTGTGTGTGTGTGTGTGTGTGTGTGTGTGTGTGTGTGTGTGTGTGTGTGTACTGTATACAGTATATATGTATGTGTATGTATATATATATATATATATATATATATATATCAGAATGCTTACATATTTCCAAACAAGAAATTCCAATATAAATGTATTTAAGACTGTGAATTGTTAAAACCTTAGAAATGGTATACAATGCTTTTCAGTGTGTATTTCAAGGATTTCATTCATCTACGGTACTTTATTATAATTTTATTCAGCATATTTATTTATAATGCTCATGCATGCTGCTTATTAGATGCACATTCCATTAAATTGAGCTGAACACCAGTGTTAATAGTTGTAGATGAGTGAGTATGTTTTATGTTTATATGACTGAGGTTTTAGAGCAATTAACATATCAATTTTCAAACATATTGACTATAGTATGAAAACTGTCTTTGAAAATGTCCCAGGGGGTAGAAAAGCATAGATTATTTTTTCAGTTGACAAGGTATATGATATAGCTCCGAATAATATATACTTGGAATATTTTCCCATTTGCGCTACTTAACATGAATTATTGTCAATATGTTTTAGGACTGCTTTAAGATGTTAATGGACCTTTACATGTCTTTGGGAAAACTGAAAAATAAAATGTGTAACTTTATCTTGTAAACCAAATCCAAAAAGTAGAATGAAACACATTTTTCAAGACTCTTAACAGGAAACAAAGTAAAAACCTTTCTACTTGTACAAATAAGGCTGACTTTAGTCTGTATTTTTAGAATCTGCAAGCAACAGTGCTGATACTGACAGTATAGATTTTAACAGTAGAAATGCTAGAACTAGTTTGAAAAGCAGTTCAATATAAAACAAAGGGAACAATTATATTTTTATGTCCAGCCTGCACTTGGCTTTACCCATATATGCATATCTATGTGCTGGATGCAAATAATATAGATGGGTTAACCTAAAGAATTATGATACTTCTTTTTATTAAACATTTTATACAAATTATTTATTTATATGCAGTATCTCACAAAAGTGAGTACACCACTCACTCTTTTGTAACTATTTGATTACCGTATATCTTTTCATGGGACAACACTGAAGATATGCCACTTTGATAAACCGTAAAGTGGTCAGTGTACAGCTTGTATAACAGTGTAAATTTGATGTCCCATCAAAATAACTCAACACACAACCATTAATGTCTAAACCACTGGCAACAAAGGTAAGTATTTTGTGCCCAAAGTGTTAATACTTTGTGTGCCCACCATTATTTTTCAGAACTATCTTAACTCTCTTGGACATGAAATTCACTAGAGCGTCACAGTTTGCCACTGGAATCCTCTTCTACTCTTCAATGAAGAAGCTGGTGGTTGTTAGAGACCTTGTGCTCCTTCTCCTTCCATTTGAAGATACCCCACTGATGCTCAATAGGGTTTAGGTGTGGAGACAGGCTTGGCCATCCAGCACCTTTACCCTCAGTTTCTTTAGCAAGAGCTGTTTTTGGGTTAGTTATCATGTTGGAATGCTGCCTTGCGGCCCAGTTACTGAAGGGAGGGTATTGTGCTCTGCTTCAGTACCCAATACATGTTGGCATTCATCATTTAATGAACTGTAGCTCCCCACCCAATTCTATATCCAGCTTCCTTCAATATTTTTACATTGTCATCCATCATTACTGTATTCCTTATATCTGGTTGTCCTCCTATTTCAGCATTTAAAAGTCATGTTATCATGTTCTGCTTATATATAATGTTTTGTATGCTTAATTATGATTATGCTGTGAGACTGTAAATTACCTTATTACGTCCCTGTGGACTTGCTGTACAATACTACTCTTTCTTTGCTAATAAACCTTTGGTTGACGAAAAATAAAATGAACTGTAGCTCCCCAGTGTCAGGACGCCACTGACGTCAGGAAGTAAAAAAACGAATCGCTCATCAAAAGGGCTTAGAAAAGTGGCAGCCTAAAACCCCTAACACTCAGGTAAGCGCCGGGAGGCGCTAAATCAAATTGCGCACAAAAACGATTTAGGATGTGAACAAGGCCTTATAGAAGCCTGTTAGGGCCCAAAATAATATAATAGAATACAAATAAAATACATTTCAGGAATGTATGTGACAGCCAACCTTCATAAAGACTATTATGAAGTTTGTTTAAAAAAAAAACCTTTATTCAGCACAATTGACTATGCATTTCGCAGCCTAAAGCCACTTCGTCAGGTCAATAGTGTGCCAACAATAGTGATAGTAAAGCCTGGGGTGCTTCACTATCGCTCTTAGCTAAGTGTTTATTGCTCGGTGTTATGTGTTTCTGCAAGTGCAAGGCTTACTATTGATCTGCATTTAATTTGGCACCATGTATTTGCACTGTCCTTTCCCCTATTTATGGTCTGTATAGGATGAGCACACCTATTTTGTATGTTGAATTATTTTTTGGCCCTTACTGTACATCGGGAATCTGGGAGTTGAAAACCTGAAAACTTCACATCGTATTGACTTGCTAAACTGTTCATCCATGGGGGATTATTTAGAACAGTGCTTTTATCTACACTAACCTCTAACTCCTTGGTGAACTCATTCAGAGCACCTGGAGCTGATCTTTGCCATGTTGGCTGCAGTTACTTCACTAACCCCCGGCATAAGCATACTGTTCCACTAGTACTAGCAAACTCACTTAATTCTGAACTGTCATACTGCTTAAAAACAAATGCTTTCTAGTGATCTGCCAAGTTCACTTCAGAGTGTGTTATTTGTATTAAATTTACATTTCTTGCTCTTTGCGTGTGCAGTAACTAATAAACACAGATACTTTCATTAAACAAAGTATGACGTTAGAATCCTTTGAGAATCATTGTGCTTGATTAATGTAAGATGTGTTTTTTTTTAAGTACAGTTTTACTGCACTCACTATTTTACACACAGTTGTGTAATTTCCCTGCTTATCATTATAAGGGAACACAATTTAGGCAATAGGCATTATGACTATTGTGAAATATGGATTATAACCCTTCCTTATTGGGAGAAGAAGGGGGAGCAGCGTGTCCATATTTTTTTCTATAAATAATGCCTACAGTAATACAGGCAACAACAGTATCTGCCACCACCTCTTGCAAGATGTCCCTTATTGTCAAAAGCCATAGAGACATTTGCATTGGCAAGGAGTCCACATGCTTGCTGACTTGTCACCTACGGACCACCGCCTCATATGGTACTTTTTGTAAAAAAAAAAGTATCCCTCCAGTTACTGTATATCAGTTTTCACATTTAATTTTTTAAACATATTTTTGATTATAATCCTCTTTTGAAGGATCAGTTGCATATTCTTTTCTGCCCCTAGAAAGTTAGTGAGCCTTTCTCTTAATTTAGCCACTTCACCACTGAGGGTTTTTTCCCCTTGAGCACCAGGGTAATTTTCACTTTCAGCGCTCCTCCCTTTCATTCAACAATAACTTTCGGTAGAGGGTGGGTTCAGTGTGAGAAAAGAGTTGAGTTTAGTTGTAGTACTGCCAATTTAACAATTTAGAATGTCTGTAAATTAAACAATATTCTACTTGCAGAAATTGGAGGCCAAAATTTCCTGGCACATGTTCCTGCTGGTCCGGTTCTTGTTCATCTGTCAGTTAATTGGACTCATTAGCTGGCTATCTAAATACAGTGAGATTTGGATGGTTGGAGGCGCCCAATTGAGGTGCAGATAGAAATACTATCTGCACCTCAATTGGGCGCCTCCAACCATCCAAATCTCACTTATTATATCCTACTTAGTAGGAATTTTTCGCTCTCTATCATCTAAAAAATATTTTTTCATTTTTGGAGTTGCGACCAAGGATCTACAGGAAAAGGCCGAGTGGAGACGGTACTTCTCCACCTGCACATACGAGTGGTTGCCTCTTTTGAGCAACCTACCTTTGTGAGTATAATTGAACTAAGTTTCTTTTACTTTGCCATAATCGAGAAGATATCACACCAGATCGGGCTCCCGGTGGCCGGGTGTTTGTTTGTTTGTCTTTTGCCAGTTCTGTATCTGAATACAGGGTTACCCAAGAGGCCTTGCTGTTGCATTATTGCCAAACCTGGTTTTGATCTCAGTCTAATTCTCTTGCTTTTGGCGCTCTATTTTTAAGTTGTAAAACTTGCACCGGGGCCCCAAGCTACTTAGTTATGCCACTGCTTACACATCTAGTTATAGTTGGGATGGCCCCTAGCTTAAGAACATTTTAGTATGATTGGATTTTTATGTCAGCGCTACAAGAAAATAGATAGTATGTGGCTTCCTCCAAAGTTTAGTATTTATGTATGTAAGTATGTGGGGACTGCCACATGCATGAACTTGTAGAAAGAATTACTGTTTTCCAAAGCAATACAGGGCTGAAACATTATGATATTAAAGTGTTTATTAATTGTAGATTTGAATATACAGTTTATATATATATTTACATGCTGACATGTCCATGCAATAAACTGTACATATATTATAAAATCAAAGCTGAAATTGAAAAGCTGTTTCTTTGAACATTTTGCAAAAACTGTAAATAAATCAGATAAGAGCCCTGTAGCAAAGCACTTTGAAGTAACATATCATTCCAAAACGGAAGGTTTAAGAGTGAAACATATTTACCAGCAGAAAGATTTCACAGAGGAGGGAATATAGATAAGTCACAGAAAAGCAAACTAAATTATTTTTCACGTTAGATACAATGTCTCTGCAGGGTTTCAATGAGGGTCTGAATTTTGCATTTGTTTTAAAGAGCACCTCCATCGTGCAAAATAATCAAATTACTGTGTGTTTGGACTTGAAAAAGAAAAACACACAGGGACACCGAGATCTTGGCAGCCCAATCTTGCATAATACCGTACAGTATTGGTCAGATTTACAAGAACGGTATAAGATTCTATGCACGAGGCTGGGTTGCTGGAGAAGCAACCACTCATAAGAACATGTGGGGAAGTACCGTCCCCATTCGTCTTTTGAGGTACAGTTGTGGTGGTCACTGGTACAAACTGAAGGAGGTAGGAGCCACCCAAGGGTGGAAAAAGTGTAGCATATCTTGTCAAAAGGAAGGTAAGGCAGACTTTACTTAAATAAGTACTTTCAAGAGTAGGATGCTCAAAAAGTGAATAACGGTGACAGTTGCAAATTTCATCTGTCTTGGTTGAAACTAACCTTTGACCTGGAACCCAATTTCATTTTCATTTTCCTTTGTCATTTCCAGTATGCAAGGGGCAGGCCTTGAAATACTATGTGTAATCCAGCTCCCAGTAAGCTGCTATGTAACACATCATATGATGCCCTCCCAACAAGGACATTGAGAAAGCCTGTAAGAAGCTGGTGAAACGAGTAGGTGTGTTAAGTTAGTGGCATGTCTCCTCCATGTGTAGGAGTAGAGTGTTTTCCTCATACAGGACCAGACACTCTTGTAATGCTGATTACTGGGCCCCATCCTGTGTAAGCACTTTAAAAACAAATAAAAAACAGGAATGGCAAATACTGGGAAAGCTGTGGGTTGAAGCAGGAGCATAACTACAAACCACAGGGCCCCTGCAAAAGTGTAATGCGGCTCGCTATTAAAGTTTTTTTTCTACCCCTCCCAACCCATTGTTTGTGTGGGCAGTCCAACATCCCCCTCCCCCCCCCCCCCACACACTCACACACTACACAGCAAAGTGTAGCCAGTATAAATCCCCTCTCACTTAGTGTGGCCAGTATAAAAATCCCTCCCTGCAAAGCCCTCACTTAGTGTAAAATATTCCCTTCCCCTAACCAACACACGGTCCCTGATGCTAATCTCTCCCCCCCCCCCCCCCCCTTAGTTAGTGTAGCTTCTATAAAAAATCTATCCACCCCCTCCTTAATAACCACACTTCCACCTACTCCCTTAGTGGATGTGCTTTTATATCCCCCCTTCCCCTGGTATACATGGCCATTGTAAATAAAGGTTAGTTTGTTTTCACCATGGGGAGATATGGACAAGCTATGGGGACACACCACTTTCTCTCTTCCCTAATCTGAATAGCAGAGCAGTGCAGCACACACATACCTTCTCCAGCAGCAGGTCCTCTTGTCTCCTTTTCACTGCCTGTCTGTCGGCATGCAGCAGCATATCTCCATCATAGGCTCCAAGTTAGAGGAATGTTACTGCAAACTGCACCTGTACAAAGACTGGATGCAGTGAGGAAAAGAAGATATGAAAGGACCCTGCACTGGAGCAGGTATGTGTGCTCCACTGTGCTGCTCTACTATTTAGATAAGGGGAGAGAAAGAGGCAGGCCCTCTTAGCCCCAGGCCACCCACAGTCATGGGGCTATATTTATGCCCCCCTGCAAACAAAATGATCCTGGGCTCCCCTGCAGGCCCCACCACCTAAACCAACACCATGCTTCTCCCAACCCCCGCACAACGCAGCAGAGCTGTGTGTTACTGTTTACCCGATCCTGCCCTGCATCTCCTCCCAGCAGCCTGAGTCACTTGCTCTACATGCACGGCTCGCTATGTCATCCATTGGGAGCCATGAATGCAGCACAGGGTGAGTGGCTCAGGCTGCTGGGAAAAAGTGGAGACACAAAGCGGGATCAGGTAAATATGACTCCGCTCCTTGTCCTCCTTTGGCACTGTCCTCAGGTGGGTGGGAGGTGGACCGGGCCCTGAGAGCGTATGGTGCTCATGGGGGGCTATTGTTATGCCCCTACTTGGATTCATAGAGTATGGCCAT